>NC_092699.1:24620980-24842992 GCF_964275005.1 Diadema setosum | reverse complement strand
GTAAACAAAACATCAACAACGCTAGCAACACCAACTATATACATCAACACCAACACCAACATCCCCAACAGAGTCCCGTCTCTATTGGTTGATGTTGTTTTTCTATTGTAGTTGCCTCACCTCGCACTTGCGAAAATGAGAAGTTTCGGGTCCTTTAATCACAGGAACTCCGCGATGAAGTTCATTGAGTACAACACGATTGGTAATGACTATGCCCTTAGTTGAATTCATCATCTGTTCCCAACTGTCCACCTGTCTATTAGGTACGATGTCTTGAAGTTGGGTAAAATACTTGTAATGCGCGACTGACGTATCTCATCTCATGCAGTTAACAAATCCGCAGCGTGGATATGTCGTGCAGATACAATTTTAGCTAGGCTTTGAATTCGTTTAAAGGAATAAACTACTAGTAATGATATCAAAGATCAAAACTGCATTTTATCGTTGATAGCTCTATTGTCTTTCGCTGAATCTTCCAATTACACTAACGATGCCCTTAGTTGAATTCATCATCTGTTCCCAACTGTCCACCTGTCTATTAGGTACGATGTCTTGAAGTTGGGTAAAATACTTGTAATGCGCGACTGACGTATCTCATCTCATGCAGTTAACAAATCCGCAGCGTGGATATATGTCGTGCAGATACAATTTTAGCTAGGCTTTGAATTCGTTTAAAGGAATAAACTACTAGTAATAATATCAAAGATCAAAACTGCATTTTATCGTTGATAGCTCTATTGTCTTTCGCTGAATCTTCCAATTACACTAACGCAAAACCACATTGCCCACCTGCACAAAGAGATTCGGGTGGATAATCAGAGAACATAAAAATTATCTTTGGGATAAAAGTGAACTAAACTGTATATTGGACTTCCCGTAATCTCGTGGTACATTCGAGGTGCCCATCATGCACTTTACACGAAGGAATAAATAATCCACTTGGTACTTCATTCTGCATATATTATGGTATATGACATTGTTTCCACGTCTTGAAAACCAACCCAAATTATCGTGCTTTAACGAAAGCTTGAGACATACTCATCTCTTAATTGGATACGTCAAGTTACTTAAAATTACATGAGTTCAACTTTGACCGAAAGATCGGTCTATATCTTGTCGTCGGGTATAGCTGTCCGAAGCTATCTTGGGATTATTATTGTATAGCAGCACTGCTGTCTTTGAGTACAAAAATAATGTGATCGCAAGGAGTTGCTATGACGGAAGAAAAAGTAGCTGAGCGATCATTCATGAGATAAAACGTTATCACATTGGATCCCTATTCCATAATGCAATACCCCGTGCTGGGAATAATTACTAATAAAAGTAACAACGCGATGATATCTAAAATTACAAACATTTCATAACGGGATAATGAATTCAGAAACGAAATCTGTATGCCCTCCAGTGTATTTAAAAATTCCATCCTTCTTGACTATACTTTTTACAGTTTAACAACGTCGGAATTGAGGAGCTATATTGGTATTTGTTCCAAGTTCATTGTGTCACTGCTGGCAACCATGCAGGGATAGCCTGGTGGTAGTGTCGCTGCCCGCAAAGCAGTACGTGACAGGTTAGCTGTTTAGAGTCCCGCGTAGTCCTTTTTTTTTCCCGACATGTTTGTTACAGATCAGCAGTTGCGATCTTACAAATTTCATTTGTAGAGGGAGACAAATTGAAGAAAATTCACACCTCAGGTCTTTTTCCCCCCAATTTATATCGAGATTGATGACCAATGAAAATATTGGCTTGTATGATTTCTGAAGTATTACAAGTCATGCAATTCAATAATCCTCGTAGTATTTTGTCGAACTTTGTGTGAAGATGACAGTGGAATCAGAATGACATCAGATTTAACCTATAAAGTAAAATCGTAGGACTTACTGATATGTGGCATTTTGTTTCAATAGAAATGACCAATTGATATAGTTTTTCCAATTGCTTTGAATGAAAAGGCAACGGATGTACTGTAATCATTTACCGCATATGAGATGTCAATGAATAGTGAAGTGAAGTGACAATTAGATATTTCCTAAAGTCAATGACTACCTGTCCCTTTGTAAATGTATAGGCTACTATATTATGTGTCAGAGTAAAGATTTTGTCATTTTGGTATTCATACGTTATTGATTTTAATACATGTACAAGAAACCACAGCATTGGAATACAATAAGGTTTACCCTCGAGTTGAACTTGAGATAACACCTGTCTTTATTATTGAAATTCTTTTAATATTTTCTGACGGTGACTTCATCATAATATCGGTCAGTGACCAATTGATATTTTGGCGGGATGTCTGAATGTGATGAGATGTTTGGGTCTGGTTCTCGGTTGGGGACGGAAGCATTGGAACTTGTTGAACAATAAACTGGGTGATTAGTGGAAACATGATACAGTATCATTCATCCTTATTAAAGGGATAGTACAGTATTGGTGAATATGAGAATTGGGCTTTTAACTTTTTGCGAGATGCCAAGAAAACACTTATGGAATAGTACAGAGCATACCATTTTAAGAGGAATTCAAAGTTTAACCGTATTATATTTTGATGAAAATTGGGTTTGGAATGACTAAAATCATCCACAAACAAAGTAAAACAAAGCGATCGTAATAAAGTGTGGGTCCCACACTACCTTTATTAGAATCGCTCTGATTTGGATATCTCAGCCATTTCAAAACCAATTTTCATCAAATAAACGTTCAATTCCTCATGGAATTACATGCTCTTTCATATTTCATAAGAGGTTTCTCATTATCTCACCAAAAATGTTAGAAACCTGAAATTAGGTCTCAACCAAAACTATACAATCAATTGAAGCCTCTCTGTGCCAGGGTTGGTAGACAGTGTGTCAATCATGGACCTACTAGCGAATGGACTTTCAACGAAACCTACCACTTTGAAGTACGAGATCCGCCGCCACCTGACTATGCGCATCTCAATGAGTGAGTACAGGTGTCTCAAAAATGTTGATTGCATAATCATGCATCGTCACTGTCAAAAGAATTGTTTCCCTAATTCTGGTCTAATTTGGCTGATGCGTCTTTTCAGACTGAAATGTCTTTGAATAAATGCCAATGATGAGAAGCAGCAAACCTCAGAACATGACTGATCTCGTTTCATTGGACTGGAAATTACTGATTCGCTCGCGAGCGCTCACATTTATATGACTTTGCCTAATAGCAGGACAGACACATCCTCTTCCCTTGCTATCTGTTTTTACTCTGGAAAAATGTGAGGAAAAGGTGGAAAATGAGATAACAAATCATGATCAATTAGCTAAAAACTAAGCTATCTCTTCAAAAGTACCTGCATTTCGCGAATGAAAGTATCTGAGCGATGATATACTAATACATACCACAACTGCACATGCATTTTTCTTGATTTAAGACAGTTGTTATCTTCTGCGCATAACTAGTTATAGATTTTTCAAAGCTGCGTTGTGTTTTGCCCCGGCTTGCCGGCGGCGGAGATCATACGATCAAAGCAGGGAAGAATGTTCAAAAATGCTTTTGTGACACTTTTGACATAGACAGAGGTATATAATGATGAATGTCCATGTGTAGTAGGTCCATGGTCAAATGCTATGAAGTTTTCTTTGCCAAGTGGCACTTAAAGGTCCAGCTTGCCTTTGGGAACCGTGATTTCAAAAATGTTCAAAATATTCCATTTGATGCATATGTGTAGGTCTGTTGTATCACAAAACATCCTACCATATAAAAAATTTTTACAATTAAGCCATTAAATATAGGGAGATATTAGCATTTTTCTCAATAAACCATAACTGTAGACGGTTTAGTCTGGAAGCACTCTTGTTATAACTATTGTTCACATTTTGTGTATTTAACAATACTTAACATCGATTATACGGATTCAGATTTTTACAATGGTTGTTTCTATCCCTAACTGACATTTTAGAACTATTTTAAAGCACTAATGATGGGTTTTCGTTTCATCTGCAAATGGTAAATTATGCCTTTAAAGCACACAAAGGGTTGAACATTGGGTGTGGATGAAAGTGTAGTGGTCAGAATGTTACACACATCTGTGGTGTTATTTGAAACGTTGTAATTCACAACTTTATTAAGTCTTCATTTGATTATTAAGCCATATTGGGGAATAATTCATAAGACAAAGATTGTCGTGTGCTAGTTCGGATTGACATCTAGCACCGTTTTCACATCAGCCCGATAAAAATCCAAGCTCGAAATATTTTCCGCGATTGCGAATTAGAGCGCTATTTCATTTCTTATTCACATCAGCCCGAAGAGGGGGTAGCCCGAATAGTTAAAAATTTTGAAATAGCTAATTCGACAGCTGAGTATGTGCAAACAGCATCAGTAATGTGTGTGCCCTCTCAAAAATTCCTCATGATTTGTGTGCAGTTTGCCTCGGTCGATCGGGTCACACACGCTAGGCATGATGGGATTCATCGCGCTAATCTCTCGAGTCGTTTTCACATTATCAAATAGCGCGCTACTATCCCGCTATTTTAGAAATTTCCCAAGTTGGACTCGAGAAATTTTCTCGATCAGAGCGATACAACTAGCGCGTTAATTTGTGTTCACATTATCAAATAGCGCGCCATTTCGCTATCGGGAAAATTTCCCAAGTCAGAAAATAGCGCGCTATTTCGAAACATGGGGCTGATGTGAAAACGCCTAATGTTAACACCTCCCGTAAACTGTTGAATTGCGTTTGGGGAGGGGGTGATTCGGTTATGTCACCTCGGGTCATCTGGCTAATGATTGTATCCATGTCATCCTAAACAACCTGCTTGTGTCGCGGGATTTCTCTTGCATCATGTAATTAATTATGCTAAGAACATCACATGCTTTACTCAAAGCCATAAATGTGCTGAATAAAAGAAAATTCAAATCTCACCGAGGGGACAATGGTTACAGCTCAATATTCCGAAGGTTCGTTATTCCGAAGGTTCGTTTTTCCGAATTTCATTTTCGGATGAACAAATCTCCGGAATAACGAACCTTCGGAATAACGCCACAAATGTTCGGATTAACGAACCCTTTATCATTTTCGGATTAACGAACCTCTAGGTATAGGGAATTTGTGTGTTTCGGATTAACGAACCTTCGGAATAACGAACCTTCGGAATATCGAACCTTCGGAATAACGAACAGCACCCGGGGAAACCCGGGAAGGTTGAATACTGGGAAGCAGTGACAAACGAAGGTGCATAGTTTGATCATTATATATGATAAAAATTGTTCTTTTTGCAAATGATGGAAATAACAGAACTTGTATTCGGTCTCATCAGAAGGATCATATTTCGCAACCGGAGATGTCGATACCAGTACATTATTTCTGCAGTTCAAGCACACCTCACTATAATACGCATCTTGTTGCCGTTATATGCTATGTCACCTTCATCCACTAAAAATAGATACTCTATATAGTGTGCAGATTCACCACATAAACAGAAATGAGAATAAAAAGGTGCATGATGTGGGGTACAAATTGTTTTTATTTTCATAACATCATAATTTATAATGCCTGCGAACGCTTGAAACAACTTGCATGTATGCTTCTTTTTTTTTTTGTCAGTTTGAATCTTTTGCGGAGCCCTCTGGGTTTTGAGTTCAATTTTGTAACCAGGGTTACGAACGTTTGTACATGGAGCTTCAATATATCTCTAGAATCAGGGAGGTGGGAAGACCCTCCCTGCTTGAATCATCCTTGTCTTTGATGAGAACGACCCAGGCAAATTTGAACAGAGTATGGCGATCTTCTAATGGAGCCCGGCGATGGAGATATTGACAACCTCAACTAAAGGAGAAGTCCAGACGATTTTTATAATTTCACATCATGTAGCACACAAACCGACAGCTCCATGTATCACTGAATTTTGTGGAATTTATTGTGGTCATTTAGCAAAGAACCAAGTATAATATTATGTACTTTGAAAACACCTAAACAAATTACACTGAAAGGGACATGGGAGGCTCTCATGATTATTTCACGGATGTAGCAATGTGATTCCATGCATTACAATTCAATTCATTTATCTTATTCTCAATTTTTCTTCCAATAAAATATAACACAGACTAAATCAGAAATTATATCATAAGCATAATGTGCAAAATGACAATTAATAAATAGAGATATGCATATTGCAATATATACATTGCAATATCGCTTGCTCAACAAGTTCACCTGTGTAGAGTTTATGTATGCTTTCTTCTTTTGTTTTGTTTCCTTGAGCCCCCACTCATGCATTCGCTGCCATGGCCATGTCATGTGATTTGTTATGAATATTCAAACATTCATATTCCTCATCCTGATCACTATAAATCCTGAAACTCTGTACCCATTTTTCATTCAAATGTAAAAGTCTGAAAAGCATCCGGAGGTCTCCTTTAAAACGGGGGGGGGGGGGGGGGAGGGGCAAAGCCATGAATCTATACCAGCAACGATTATGCTCTCTTTCCTGTACAATATAGAATGTATTATGCTTGGTCACCGCCCAGCCATTCTCATATACAGTGTACTGTATTTTTTTTTCTCCATTATGATTTATATTGACCACCCTCTTACACAAACTTGTGCAACTTATCCACTCCGCCAAAACTGATTTCGTGTTCTTGTTTACCTATTCATTCCATTCTCAGCATGTTAAAAAGGCAATCATATATCTTGCAAGGTGTATATTTCCACTTTAAGATTTGTCTTAAAATTTTCAAGGCCATTTTCTTACTGTAAATTTTTTTAGTACATGTACCCTCATTATTATCACTTCCGACCTTTCCACGGCATACATGTGTTTTGACTGCCCTCATTATTACCATTTTTCTGAAAATCTCTCCAAGGACATTTTCTTACCAGAAGTTTTCGGAGGGGGGGGGGGGGGAGAGGGAGGGGGGTCGCTTTCCACGTGACTTGGTATACGCACCGGCGCAAAAACAAAAACGAAGGAACAAAAATGTCAAACTGGTTTATTCTTAGACATATCTACAGTATAGGCGTAGGCGATCTCTGGAAAGGGGTAGCTGGGTCAGTTATACAAGTTTGTCTGAACAAAACGGAGAAAGTAAAATATTCTAAGCTGAACAGTGTAGATTTCATCAAAATCCAATTAAAGTATAAGGAAGTTATATGTAATTTCAGAGATTTGTTAATCTTTTGCAAAACAGTACACGAACATACGAACTTACGCAATGAAAAACAGCATTATCAAGTAAAGAAATACGGCATCTTATTTGCATAATTTTCCAACTAAGAGTATAATTGTCCAATAAAGATAAAAAATCCAACTAAAATCATAAGGAAGTTACATGTAATTTCAAAGAATTGGTAATTTTTGCAAAACAGTACACGAACATGCGAACTTACGCAAAGAAAAACAGCATTATCACGTAATGAAATACGGCATCTTGTTTGCATAATTTTCCAACTATGACTAAGAGTATAATTTTCCAATAAAGATTAAAAAATCCAACTAAAATCATAAGGAAGTTATATGTAATTTCAAAGATTTGCTAATTTTTGCAAAACAGTACGCGAACATGCGAACTTACGCAATGAAAAACGCCATTATTAAGTAATCGAATATATACGGCATCTTATTTGCATAATTTTTCCACGGCTACGTGCAGTCACCAGCTTTCCGAAGTACCTCCTCAATCCCCTCTTCCGTTTCTCTTGTTCAGCGTGTAGGCACTCTCTTTCTTTCTTTCTTTCTTTCTTTCCTTTCTTCCTTTAATTCTGTTTTTACCCCATTCCTTTCAATCGTATCCTTAGTTTAGTCATGCCATGTTGTTGTGTCTCTGTTGTTTGTTTCATTTTGTCTTAATTATCTTTGTGTTATGTACTTGTTATTCCAGTATTTTTGAAGAACATTATTAATGCTTGAGTGGTCCACAATCTACGAGCATTACTTTTTAGTGGACCTCTTAGTTCTCTTTTTTCCCCTCTAAACACAAATTTGTATCACCAGCATGTACCAGTTTGTTGACTATCGTTTATTTTTCGTACTTTGTAATGCATGCATGCTTATGATAGAATTCTTGATATACTTTGTGTTATGTTTTGTTGGAAGAAAAAAGAGAATGAGAAATAAATGAATTTTTTGAATTGAAATAAATCGAATTGAAATAGTGGATATGAACTTCAATGCAAATAACTGAGTTATAAAAGATGTCATCACCTCGAAAACCCAACAACAACAACAACAACAACAACAACGAAACTTTTGACTGACCGCGTCAGAAAAAAAAAATGATGAAAATTCAATTTTTCTGCCATAAAAGTATGATGATGTACAGATCTATTTGTATTTGTTTTTTTTTTTAAATAGAGCAGTCACAATGATAATCAGTTTAGTCACTCCTTATCATAATGGCAGTCTTTTGTCGCACATAAAAATTATAGTAAGTCACTTGCGTGATGGTTTCTGTTATCGAAAATGCGCATGATGTTCCTAATCCGCGCGATTGTAAAGAGAAAAATATGAGAAAATACAGAATTGTTTCGGCTATGAGCCAGAAACAAAAAATGACATCGCATCATTTATTATAATGATTGTCTGTTTATAGTGACGAGTGAGTCAAATGTAGCTTCATCTGGAGTAATGACCTCAAAAACCTCTTCCGACAGCTGGACAGTTATGCTATCCATAAGGGTACCCACCAACATCATGTTTCACCTGTCATGGTATGCAGGAAGATGGAAACGGTTCTCCACCCCTGCTGTGTATTGTTATTCGAATGAAAAAGAAAATGACAGTATGATGTTACTGAATACACGGCACTTGCTTGCATGGTGAAGATCCGAGCCAGTCATATTTCTGGTTGTGGGAATCAGGGGTACATAAGTAACGATGCACAGTCCGTTATTCATTCTCACTCATAGAGGAGGGAAAATTACAATTTGTGTGTCAGTCGGTCATTCTGAATCCGACTTCAAACACTGTATGGCAGGCATAACTGGGGAAGAAGAACAAAGGCACTTTCAATGGGTTATGCAATGTCTCAGGTGCGTTGCTTTGTCAGTGCATAAATTATTTTTTGATACGCTTACTTGAAGCTCCCCAGTTAGAAATTACCATAAAATACAGTACCCAAACCACGGAGGTGGAGCTTGAGGTCCACCTCCCTCCCCAAGCCAAAATGCGTGAATGCGCAATTCGCCCTGGCCCCGCCCATCTCAAATCTTCAAAGTTGCCACGACCACCGTAAAAATTATGGAGTCAAAGAATGTTTTGAAGAGAAACACGCCATTTGGTCTGGATGCTGTTGTTATTATATTCATATCTATTTCAGCCATAACAATCGGGGGGGGGGGGGGCTTCATTGGTTCGTATAATATAGTACGTTGGTCTATGCACTGACAATGCACCTGTAGGCCCATTGCATACCGTAGCTCATCAAATCAGATCCGTTCTTCTTTTGGAAGCCCCTCCCTCCCCCCCCCCCCCCCCCCCCGTTGGACAGTATCAAGCCATGTTCCGTTCAAAGTGGATGTGAATAAAACCAAGGAGTTGTCAGATTTCTATTGATGTACAAAAGAATTCCACAGGTGCACTTGTGCCTTTGAGGATCGATGTTCGACGCCGCCGTCCTGCTGAGCAATCTGAAGCTTCATTTTGAACGTTATCATAATGTTGGCCATATTTGGCTTAAAGGGACATTCCAGACGATTTTCATAATTTCACATCATGTAGTACATAAATCGACAACTCCCTGTATAGATTAATGGAATTTATTGTGGTTCTTGAGCAGAGAAACAATACTTTGAAAAACCTTAAACAAATTACACTGAACAAGGATGATGACATAGAAGGCTCACATATTTCAGAAATGATAGCAGTGTAATTCCATTACAATACCGCTTGCTTGCAAGTTCACCTGTCTGTAATCTATGCATGCCTTCTTCTTTTGTTCTGCTTCCTTGAGCCCCAACTCATGCATTCTTATGGTGACTCTGCCATGTCATCATCCTTGTTCATTGCAATTTGTTCTATTTTTTGAAAATATTCTTATTCTTCATCCCAATTATCACAAATTCTGAAACTCTGTCCTCAGTATAACTAATTTATAGTTGTACAAATGTAAAAATTTGAGAATCACCCGGAGGTCTCCTTTAATTATAAAGCATGTAAAACAAAAGGTCAATTCCTTCCAGAAATTTGTTTAACAGAGCTGTATCATGTAAAAATATTTAAAACTGTACCATCCTTGAAGGCTGATTTTTTATCACTTTTCCGCTTAATTTCCACAAATGAAACTAATATGGAATAATCTTCAAGTATAATTCTTTATTGATAGATATATCAGATTAGTACCCGGGTATGCCCAGTCGAGTAATTTTCATCTTTATTTCAGCATTTTTTGCTCAATTTCTATTCGCGCACTCTCGTGTCTGTATCATCTACCTTTTATAAGAAGGGATAGCGAACTTTGTAAAAGGGAGTACAGTACAGGGTCTGGGAAACAAGGCTAGTTCCGCGGGGATCACGTCTGGTCAGGATAAGTCTCGTTCTGGACCTTTTTTATCGTATAGTCGGCGAAAAAAAGAAAGATAAAAAAGGTCCAGAAATAGATTCACGGAATCCTTCCGTCTCCCGAGGAAGGCCGTAAAAGTAAAAAAAAAAAATGTTAAAACTCCTCCGGACAGACGGATTTTTCTGTCTTATCATCTCCTACTATCTCTACTGAAATATCTTTCGTAGCTCCATGGTTGGCACGAAGGATGTATAGTAGTATGTGTGTGATAACAATGCAGTTTGAGGGTAGGCCTTCCTCTTCCACTACAATCTCCACGTCTGTTCATAAACACTGCCTGCTTTGTTTCACTTGCCAGACTCGTTGTGCGACACGCAAAGTGTTTATTTGAGTTATGGTGATTACAGTCTGTTCTCCCGGGAATTGGAAAAACGCAGACGATTTGCTGACATCGGCGATGTCTCCTCCAAACCTATCCACATTCCTCCGAGTTATCATGATTTGACCATGGACCTAAATCCCTGATTTGACCAAAGATCATTGCAAGTAACCATGCAGTGTCCGCCAGACCACTGGTATATCTCCCTCTGCCTTCGTTTTTCCTTTTTCTTTTAACTTTTTGCGAGATATGTACTTGAAAAAAAAAACACACAAAAAAAAAACACTTTATGAAATCCAGTTCAAGGGGAATTCAAAGTGCTTTTTTTTTTTTTTAAAGGAAATCGGTTTTGAAATGGCTATATATAAGATATCCAAAAACAAGGTAAAACAAAGCGCTCCTAATAAAAGATATAGCTCCCACCTTTTATTGGGATCATTTTGTTTTGGATATCTCAGCCATTTCAAAACCAATTTTCATCAAAGAAACTTCCAGCTCTTCTTGGAATTTATGCTCTTTCATATTTAATAAGAGATTGTTCATTACCTAAAAAAAAAAAATCGTCTTAAAAAAAAGGTGGAAACCTGAAGTCCATCTTATCCGAAACCGTATCATCCCTTTAAGCCTCTTTTGAGTTTCACATCGTTTGTTTCATTGTTTTCTTACCGGGTTAAAGGTCCTATTTACCTTTGGAAACAATGATTTTTTTTTTTAATTCAAGATATGACATTTAATGCATATGTGTAGGTCTGTTGTACCACAAAACATCCTATCATTTAAAATTTTCGTGATAAAGCCTAAAATTTAAGGAGATATCTGTACTTTTCTTAATAAACCATAACTGTAGACGATTTAGTCTGGAAACATTTTTATTATAACTATTGTTCACATTTTGTATATTTAACAATATTTGACATCAATTTTACTGATTAAAATTTTTACAGTGGTTGTTTCTAACCCTAACTCACATTTTAAAACAATTTTAAAGCACTATTGAATGCTGGGTTTTTGTTTCATCTTCAAATGGTAAATTATGCCTTCAAGTAGGTTCGTAGGATTTTTTAGGCCGATTTTTTTTTTTTTTTTTTTTTTTTTTTGATAAAGTAATCTGAGCATGGATTGGGCTGGTACCCTCATTGATAAAGTTTCATTAAAAGTTGTAATAGTAATGATAGTTTTTTTTTTTCAGTGTTGAGCAGTGTTACCATGTTGACAGGATTTTTTTTTCTCTTTTTTTTCGGTTTTGTAAAAGCGATTTTAGAATTGATTGGACTGGTACCCTCATTGATTGATCACTTCTTGTGATTTGCCACATGTGACCTTCGTAATGTTTGTTCTTTATAATATCATGTCTTTGTATCATTGTTGTACAGAGCACCGAAATAATCTGTCTGTTTTTATAATTATGATTATAAAACATGTGCAATTCAGCCTTTGGCTGCCAGACATGATTTTTAATAAAACCTGTTCAATTCGATTCAATTTAATTTAATTCAATTCAATTCAATTCAATGTGTTTTACACAGAATCATGGAGAAAAGAAAGGTGCTGGCGTGGCGAACTTATCTGGTATTCAATTCTTCCCTCCTGTGTGACTTTGTGTATAGGTTATACTGACAGAGTATGAATATAAAAATAATCGAGATCTGACTTGTAGGCCCATTATCTTTATTGACACTCGAAAATATAATGTCATATTTATTACAAAAATGTATTGCGGACTTATTTCAAGAAACTATCATTATAAAAGATGCTGCATTTGGGAAAATCAAGTCCAGGCAGTAGGGCCTATAATTTCAGCCTATACAGAACGTTCAATATTTTGAAATGATATTTGCATCAACAGTGGTTGAAGCACAGTCATAATAAAGTTTGTTTTTTTTTTCCTATGCTAGAAAAGCACAACCACAAACAAAATTTCGAGTAGCCAGTTTTTGTACTTATATACCCCAAGTGCACATTTCAGAAAATGATCTTTCTTTTTTCTTTAAGGCCGTGTATCCATGCCTTTAATGATCGATGTTCGATACCGCCGTACCTTACTTAGCAATCTGAAGATTGATTTTGAACGTAACATAATGTTGCCTTTATTTTGCTTATTCATTTATTGAATGAAATGAAATCTTACTTAATGATAGAGAATATCAAGCAAAAGTCAATCCCGTCCAAAAATCTGTGCAAAAGTGTAAATCATGCAGAGCTGCGTATTATGAGAAAGTGTCTAAAACTGTATCATCTTGGAAAACCGGTTTTATCACTTTTCCACTTAATTCCCACAAGTAAACTGATATAGAATAATCTTCAAGTATAACTCTTTATTGATAGATCTATCAGATTAGTGCCCGGCCATACTGAATTCTGAAATCCTTAATACATAGATCACCAGATTCCCGTATCACGAGTCAATTGAAACGTTTTCAATGAATGAAATCAAAACATTTTTATGTATATTGTCATCTATATGAATATAAGGTTTAAAGGGAAGGTAAACCCAAAAAGCAATGTGGATTGAGTGAAAGCAGCAACATTAGTAGAACACATCAGTGAAAGTTTGAGGAAAATCGGACAATCGATGCAAAAGTTATGAATTTTTGAAGTTTTGGTGTTGAAACCGCTGGATGAGGAGACTACTAGAGGATATAACGTTTGAGTGGACAACAATACAAAGAAAATATAAAGGAAATTCAACAAAAATTCACTTTTCTAGAATTATGAAAGAGCAATGGACCAACCTCTTTCAGAAAGCAGGAGGAATAATTGCTACCCCTAACATATGTCAATGTCAAGTTGATGGAATTTGTAATTTTCATGAAAAATGGATTTTTGTAGAATTTTCTTTATATTTTCTTGGTATTGTTGTCCACTCATACGTCATAACCTCTAGTAGTCTCCTCGTCCAGCGGTTCCAACACCAAAACTTTAAAAATTCATAACTTTTGCATCGATTGTCCGATTTTCTTCAAACTTTCACTGATGTGTTCTACTAATGTTGCTGCTTTCACTCAATCCACATTGCTCTTGGGGTTTATCTTCCCTTTAATGAACAGTATATTGCTGTCAGGTTGATGTGCTGGCAAACGCCAGTAAGGACTATAGATTAATCATTTCACGTCACAAATACTTATAAATGATTTAAAACCGACATATATGGCAAGTATAACCCTTATGCTCACGCGCAAAGTGGTGGTCATACGAAATGGCTTGTTGTATACACAGAATATTATTCAAAGCTAATTGGAAACGGCATGTTAGCATGTGGATTTCTGTGACAGACAACATGATGTTTTGAACATTTTATAAGCTATAAGCTTTAGTGTTGTTTCCATTAATTTGAATATCATTAACAGCTCATTCATGCTATGTTCAACAATACTTTACATCAGCACACTTGACGCCACAACAGACCACATTCATTCATACAAATACAATAGCACAGTCTGGATGCCTTTTTACAACGCTATATAGTTTGGGTTGAGATGGGGCTTAAAAGTGGTCCTAATAAAAAGAAATCTTTATTTTGTTTATATCTCTATTTCAAAACAAATTTCATCAAACAAGATTTAAATTTATCTTAGGATTGCCATGCATGCTCTTTCATAGGGTTATTCTCATTATCTCCCTACGAAGTTGGAAACCTGCAGCCCTATACTATCCCTTTAAAGATGAAGGTACATTTTGCAATGAATGCTAGGGCAAAATGTGACAATGTCATTGATGTCACTCATAAATAGACCGTTACTGTAATGTTTACAATTTATCATTAGTTATCAGTATTATTTTCTTATTTATCATTATTATTATTATTGTTATTATTATTATCATTATCATTATTATGATTATGATTATGACTTTTATAGGTGGAAGCCCACCTCCCTGTTAAGCAGGTTTACTTTTTTTCTTTTTCTTTTTTGTTTGCGAATAAAGAACACTTCTGTATTATGTATAGGTGTATTACGAACCATACAGTAAAAGCAGGGAGGTGGGAAGAGATACCCTGGTAAAGTGGATGCTTCTTTCCCGACATCCATACAGAAACGTAGAACCGAAGCATTTCATTCACCCCAGGCAGGAATTCCAGTTCTTGCCAGAAGGTATAGGGCATCGAGACTGCTCCTCCTGTATACCTGCAGACTTCGTGGTATTAATTATTGCGAACAACCATGCATAGAATGTATACGCAGGTACATTCCGATGTTTGGCAGGCCTTGATTGCTATTTTGCCACCCCCCCCCCCCCCACAACAATGACAACAAAATCCGACGAAATACTTGAAATACATGTGATTTATGTATCACGATATACATCCCAGGGAGGTTGGAAATCTCGCTTCCTTTCATAAATCTTTCCTGGCTCGATCCGTGCATGATATCGTAATAGGCCTACTGATTATAATCTTCGTGGTTATGTTTCACCTGTTGATGATTTTCACAGTGTGTGTGTGTGTGTGTGTGTGCGCGCGCATGTATGTATGTGTGTGCGCGTGTGAGTTTGTGTGTTTATGTTTGTGAAGGTCTTGTGTGTGTTCTTTGTGTCGTTGGGTAGAGGTGCAGAGAAAGTGCTTTCGCTTGGGTTTTTCCATACCAGGGAGGCGAATCACCTTCGCGGCCTAAGCTCCACCCCTCCCTAATCATGCAGAAATATTAATTTATTCTCAACCACGTGGGAATATCATTGACTGGAGTATGAATTGGGTTGTATAGGTATGCGGTATGCAAATCACATACCTTATACCAATCGTTATTCACACTCACTGGCCACTATAAAAGCCGGTTCATTGATGAGACACGGACATATCGTGGTTGCTTCTCAGACATGGAGTTGTAACGAGCGAAAGAGTCAACACACCACGTCCTATATTTCGCGGGGTCTGGACGGGGAAACCTAGTTTGCAGGCACAAACCCTTGTTGGTCGTATAGGAGTCTGCATGCGCCAAGACTAATACACGCACCACTACACTGCAGTGGGAGAAGCTTCAACACAGGGCCTATGGGACAGTGCCAAAGTGGTGCATGTAGTAGTCTTGGCGCAGACTCCTTTACGACCAACAAGGGTTTGTGCCTGCAAACTAGGGGAAACCATGGGGCTAAAACTGCAGCCAACCGTAAGTGCTTTCGATCAGGGAACGGGAACGGAGAGGTGAAGTGCAAAAATACTTGTATGTTTTGCTTTTTAGACCAGAGAGTGTACAGCTAGTGAATAATGATATTGTTACCAGATAAGACCATACTGACAGTGGTAAGATACAACACTAGAACCTGCAGTAGATCTAATTGATAATTTTACGAAAGTTAAGGTCTATTATTATGCCTTTGTATAATTTCTTGTAAACTTAAAATTGAATTAACATGTGCCGCAAGAATAATTTCAACACAATATGCCATTTAATATTTTCGTTTTGTCGTGCCCAGATAAACTAGGTTCTAATTTAATTAATGCTCGAATATAAGGTCTACTTGTTTGCTCTTCTTAGCAACTCGATAGTTTATTAGGGATAAATAATGAAAGGCCACAGACCAAGAAATCATTCCCGCGAAGGAGAAAACATTCTGACTTGAGTGGATGGAATGCGAAAAAGAAGTCTTGATGTGGCTATGTGGCGATATATAGGTCTGTATATAAATGAATTGACCTCTGCTATACCAGCTACTGTGACGTCGAAACGGGCACGGACGTATGATTTTCGCCAGAAAAGATTGTAAGCAAGGCCAGGGTGATGAATTATTTACTGGACAGGCGAACAGGGAGTGTAAACGTCTTGGGTGCCGTTCCGCCCCGCCCGGGCTCTCCTCCGCTGACCACTCACAGTAACGTCACTCGGTGTTTCGCGGAAACTCGGCGAAATTCCACCGCACGGTCACCACGCATTAGTCACTGCGGACAGCCTTCGGAGTGAAGTAGAAATTGTTTGAACATCTCCGAGCAGTGGCAAAGACGTTGCGGTGAGAAAAGCGAGAGGACGTGTTTTGGGGGGACGGACGGCAGCGTGGAGGAGAGACGGTGGAGACAGGGAACAGTGGAGGTTTACGCATCGGAGAATTGAGGAGCGATGAATGCACTGGAACGGTAACGCAACCGGTGCTTGTATTGCTATTGTGTACAAGTTCGCCTGTTTCGTAAGTGTTTTTTTTTTCCTTGAGGATATATCTGTTTATGTGACTGTGTTGTATTCGTCTCATCCACTGACATTACTGTAAATCTTTGGCAAAGATCTTTTCTATATATATCTATACGTGTTAGCAAGGAGGTGGCAAGAGACTAGACGATCACTCCCCAACTTCCCTGGTGCACGATGCTGTCAGTCTTGTAATGTTATACAGCATGATGGAGCTACGCAGCTCCATGGTTACAGGACTTTTTTTTTTATCGTGAGCTTACGCATGATGTTACAGGCAACGAACGGAGCAAATCTCATGGCTCTTGCGGGGACTCGACCAATACTACTACAGTAGTAGTAATTCCGCAAGCCTGCCCACCACTCGATATTTAGAGCCATGTGCGTGGCCGATATCGCGTGCAACCCACCTGCATGCTGCAGCCTGACGAGCTCAGAAGAAGCTTCGTGGCCGTGGCCCACCGGAGGAGAGTACATGTACACTGCTAGCTATACAGTACTCGTATAAGGCCTAAACAATGGGAAGCTTTCTTCATTGTTTACCAGATGCGGTAATCATAAACATGCCTCGAGACCCATGAGATGCCTTTCCATTGATTGTGTCGGCGGGCGCGTGCGCTATGCACGCAAATCTTGGAATGATCAAACAGTTTTGCGTCTGTGTGTTCTAAAATACTGTATTATACATTGTAGTTCCCCAGTCTAGTATAGAACTTGAAAGAGAAATAGCGGAGTGAACTTCGGGCAGCTCAGTTTACATACAGCTGTACAAGGGAACGCCCCGGGGTCGAACGGAGGCACGTCAGAATGGAAGTGTTTTCAATTCATGGTTCTGCACGATCCACTACATACTAGACGCATTTATACTGCAAAACAGGTGGTTTAATACTTCTTTGTTCAGACACAATAGACCGCAGTGATATTTGTAACTGTCTAACCATCTCATTTGATTTCCCGTGCAGTTCGAGGATTATCGTCGAGACTTTCTCATGTTATTCGTTGTTTAATATCATTCGCATTCACTGCATGACTAAAGACGACAGGGCACCGCGGTTTGGCACGATGGTGTCGCAGGCCATGCATGGAGCGACGAAACTGACTCCGTGCCGCGCAGAGTGTAAACATTCGGGCACAATTTTACTGCTATGGCTATGCTCATTGAGGTGGGAAGAGCCAAGAGACACCTCCTCACTTGCTGTGCTATGACATCTTACTACTGCATGGCGGGGATCCGGGACTGCAACTGGTGAACGCCGCGCACGTGCTGCCTTCGCAAACTTCGCTATGCAGACTATACATGTGTATAATTTAAAACACGACAAGGACCCACGGAGGAGGTGAATCTCTTCGCAATTTCTGCAGATTTATGAATAGGTTCTATGGCATGACAATTATTGAATGCCTGGCATCTAAACAGGCTTTGAATTTTGATGTTCCATGTTCCAAGTCGTTCTTCATAGTGTTTGATCGGGATCGATTTTGGATATGGAGACCACAGCAGGGGCGGATCCAGGAATTCCGTAAAGAGGGGGCGTGTTTAGAAAATTAAAGGGGGGGGGGCGCACGCACCCCTCCCCCATTTTTTTTCTTTTTATTTCTTTTGTTTCAACAAAAAATAAAGGGGGGGGGGCGTGCGCCGGTTGCGGTCCTCCCTGGATCCGCCCCTGCACAGGGCCCCGTCTTATAAAGCCTTCAAATCAATCACATAAGTCCCCAAATCAATCGCAACTTGCACTGCAGCACTCACAAAACTTGTGATTGATTTCTATCACAAGTCTTTATAAGATAGGCCCCAGGCCAGGCAGAGAAAATGTTATTGTATATTAGCTGTATTTGAAATCCTACTTTGAATTTGAGATAGTCTTGCATGGAGCAACTACTTAAAGGGGCTGTACAGTACTGGTTGAGGTGGGGATTCATGTTTTTTACATTCCTAAGTTGAGAAACCTTTTATGAAATAATATGAAAGAGCATGGGATTCAACGTTTATTTGATGAAAATTGGTTTTCAAATGGCTGAGATATCAAAAAAAAAATGATAATAAAAGACTACAGGCCACAACTTTATTAGGATCTTTGTTTCACCTTGTTTTTGGATATCTCGGCCACTTCAAAACCGATTTTCATCAAATAAACTTTTTGATACCCCTTATTGCATGCTCTTTGACATCTTATAGAGTGGTTTCTGAATATCTCGCAAAACATCAAAAGCTAAATCCTCACCTCGACCAGAAGTGTACACACCCTTTAAAGGGAACCAATACCTTCATGCGAAGTTATTCCTATTCAAATTCTGGATATTTTCAAGTTAATCACTGCATGTTTGAGCCGAATCGGGCAAGAAATAACCAGGGAAGTGGGAACACCTCCCTGAAATAACTTAGTAATTCCAGCTTTGAAGAGGTTAGCAGTCAGTAGAGGGCAGCAGACAGCTTGTGACGTATTTTGTGGACATGTCTCCAAGGTTTGTAAAATAATGTCACATTTTTCAACTTCTCTCAACAATGAGCGTAACTCCTTCTTTGAAATCCAAATGTGGAACAAAGTAACGCATTTTGCAAGCGCGTATTTTGAAGTTGAACCATGTTTATATGAGTGAATCAACGGAAAACTTTAAATACTGGAATTTTGTGGAGAAAACAATGGGAGTTGGTAATTGTCTACTAGTACAAGTTCCACTCTGATTTAAAATGACACCTTCTGCGGTCCATTTATTCAAAGAGCTGTAGCTTCCTTATTCCTATAGTCCGATTTAGCTCACATTTGCAATGAATAAAGATATATCAAGCATAAATTGAATAAGAGAAACTAACCTGATTCATCTGAGAAAGTATCGGTTCCCTTTAAAGTTCTTTTCTCAACTCTCCCCGGACTGAAAAAAACCCCCTATTTTGTATTATCTCATTAAAATAATAATAATAATAATAATAATAATAATAATAATAATAATGATAATAATAATAACAATAATAGTAATAATAATAATGATGATAATAATAACAATAATAATTAAATGCTAACATAATCATCTGACGCACATCTTTTTTTTTTCCACAATGTAGTATTGCTCGCCAGATTTAGCGCTCGAATCTTTCGAATCCAGTGATTGGCATATGCGTGTTTCTACGTGTTCAGTAACATTTTGCAAGGTACGATTTTTACTCATTCTTTTAGCGTGTGATAATATCATGTTCTTTGTATACTAAACAATTACTGCCGAAAATATTGAAGAGGATAGCGGATTGCAGCTGGCTAGCTAGGTATGTAAAAGCTTTGTCTTTAGTCATAGCATTTATACCTGCTTTCATTTATACGTATTATCTGAGCTCATAACTTCTCCGTGGGACACGGGAGCATTGGTACAAAGGAGAGAGTTTCTTCTCTGTCAATGGGTCCTAACTCGCCTCCTTGCAACATGTTGGGATTGCAAGTGGAGTTCAGTGTATCAATGCTACATGTATTTACTTTCTCGACTTAATGATGCAAGATGCAACATGCATTATTATTTGGTCGTTTCGACGTATAAATAGAGAGTACATGTATATTATATGCAGTGAAAGATTTAATATACATGTACGTGCACTTCGTACAAGAGTTTGCTCGCTCAATTAAAGGCTATTCGTGCGAATTTTAATGTCATAATCGACTTACCCATGATGCATAAGTATATATATTTTAATTCTATGAAATATGCTTTTGAGGCCGCGTTTTAGGTGAATTTGTCCAGAATATGTGAATCTTCCAGATGGCATAATGATACGACAAAATGTATGAAACCTTTTGCTGGGGAACTTGGAGTGGACCCGTTGTTTTGAAAATCATTCCTTTCATGTTCGAGGAAGAGTCACGATGAGGGAAACACCAAAAAGACCAGGGAGGTGAGAGAAAACCTCTCCTCCCTTCTTAGACCAATAGGACATACATGTAATGATGATGCGCCCTCCTGCTGAGTCGGGATGCAACACTAAACCATATAAGCCCGCGTAAAGTCAGGCATGGAAGAAAAATGACCTTCACATAACACTCAGCAACCACAAGTGGACATCATACAGCCATCGTGGTCACCGTGAAGTGGACACTGTTTACGTTTGCCCATAGAGGCACACAGTCAGTAGGTTGTCTTTGTTCTCTTATAGGCTTGTACCGGTATTATCCACGATGCCTATTTCTTTAGGCCTTGACTGTGGGTGCGCGAAAACGTGACATTCGAATGAATTTGTTTTCTTGGATAGAAAGCACTGAATGAAATGATTATGAACCACCAATCAGAGTATTTTTAAGTAAATTCTTTTAGCGCAAACGGGATATATATTGATACTCGTCATAATAGTTTGCAACGACTAATCAGAAAAGTTTGTCACATTTCCGTTGTATCATTATTATTATTGTTATTATTATTATTATTATTATTATCATCATTATTATTATTATTTGTCTGGAAAAGCTCACCGAAATAGAATATTCATTAATAGCTTCACTGGTGCCTCCTGCCCCTCAGGATATTCGCGTCTTTTTCTCGACAATGCATACACGTAATAATAATAATAATAACGCTCCGCGCCAGTACACAGGCCATGACCATTGTTTCTTGATATATAATAAAACAGGATTGTATAGTTTTGGTTTAGACCTAACTTCAGGTTTCTAACATTTTGGGTGAGATAAAACCTCTCGTCAAATATGAAAGAGCTTGTAATTCCAAGTGGAAATCAACATTCATTTGATGAAAATTGGTTTTCAAATGGCTGAGGTATACGCAAAACAGAGCAATCGATAAAAGGTGGGACCCATGCACCTTTTATTACGCTCGTTTTGTTTTATTAGGTGATCCGAGAATCCTCTCGGATCACCTTCTGTATCTGTACTGATTCTTTGTTTTTCTTTTTCTTCTTCTTTATTTCTCCGCAAAAGTTGTGTAGAGATAAGCTCAGAAAGTGCATTGCCTATGAATGTCAAACTTATACCATATGTGTATCATGTCCCAAAGACGACATGTCAAGTAAAATCGTAGTGATCAGTCGACCGTGACGTCACTATGACGTCATTATATGAAAACACATTTTCAATCATATCTCATTAATGGAGTGGAATTTCTCAATGAAATTTACGTCACATAAATTTCAATTCAGGGGAATTCTACCCATATTTTCAGAATTCCTCGCATCGTTAAGACGTGCGCGTACGCGCGCGTTGAAATATTTGTATGCTCAAATCGAGCTCAAAATTTTTTTGCACACGTTTCAGACCATTTGGAGCATTTTTCGAAAAATTGAAAAAATCGGACGGACGCGTACGCGCGCGCACATATACGCACGCACAGCTCATATGCAATAAAAATTTCCCGTTTTTTCACTTTGATCGGATGTCTGAAATGTCAAGGAATATTTCTACCAAGTTTCAAGTCAATCCCACTCAAAATGACGTCATACGGGTCCGTCAAAGTTGAAATTCCGCGCGCGCGTCAATGGCGATATACAGTGCAACAATGTCAAAAAACTGCCAATTTTAAATCCGATTTTACTCGTCAGGATGGACGGTGACCCCCCATTTTCTTTACACATTCTGAAAGCTGATGAGTTGTACATGTCATTTCATGGGTTGGCAATGCTGGAAAAATGATTAAAATATATCAAATTTCTTAATAAAGTTAAAAAAGTAAATTTTCAAAATGACGTCATCAAATTTCAAGTTCATTCAAGCATATCTCACTTATTCTTTAGTTGATTTTCGTTCAAATTTCAATATGTTGTAGCTTATTAAATGGTCTTTCAGATATAAAATAACAACAATTTGATTGGATGACGGCATCACCTCGTAAAAAGGGATTAAAAGTAACATTGTTAAATTTGACCAGTTTACGTGTTATCTCTATGGGAGTGCAGTTTTTCTGGAAATGAAAACTGACATGACTATCTTTATCGAGCACTAGCTCACTTATGCTTCGGTGAATTTCTCCCATATTTTAGTATGTTGTAGCTGAGACTTTGGGCTATCGTAAGTGTGCCCTTGGTTTTTTCATACGGAGTCGGCATCATGCCCAAAAACTTGGTTGAAATTAAAGCTTATCTTCCATGTATTTTCATATTCCTTTCTTTCTGCAACTTTCTTTGCAATAACTCAAGAAAAACAAGCTCTATCAGCCCAATATTTTGCACATGTTTAGTTTATGTCAGGTACATTATTTCATAAAATAACAACTAATTGATCGGGCACCTTCTTGGGTATGTAAATTAGGGTCAAAGGTCAAAAATGTTTCATCCTGTATCTTGGAGAATACATTTCTTATCTTTCCCATATTTTGCATACGTAAAGACCATGTTACAAGAATCATTTCACAAAATAACCACTTTTTGCTCAGACGCCATCTTGTCTGTGCAAAGTAGGGTCAAAGGTCATATGTACTTCTTTCTTTATCTTCATTATGACGTGTTATCTCTATGGGAGGGAATTTTTCTAGATGTGAAAATTGACATGATTGTCTTTATCGACGACTAGCTCAATTACCCTTCGGTGAATTTCTTCCAGATTTTAGTATGTTGTAGCCAAAGTAATACTCTTTAAGTTTTGTTCAATCAAAGTTTTAATCGGATGATGTCTTCACCTCATGAAAATAGATATAATGTAACCTTGTCAAATTTAACCAGTTTACGTGTTATCTCTATGGGAGGGAATTTTTCTGGAAATGAAAATTGACATGACGGTCTTTATCGGACACTAGCTCACTTACTCTTCTGTGAATTTCTCCCAGATTTTAATATGTTGTAGCTGAGACTTTGCGCTATCGCTAATGTGCCCTTTGTTTCTTCATACGGTTTCGGGATTACGTCAAAAAACTTGGTTGAAATTAAAGCTTATCTTCGATGTATTGAGACATTTCTTTCTTTCTGCAACTTTCTTTGCAATAACTCAAGAAAAACAGACTCAATCACCCCCATATTTTGCACATGTTTAGATCATGCCACATACATTATTTCATAAAATAACAACTACTTGATTTGACGCCATCTTGGGTATACAAATTAGGGTCAAAGGTCATAAATGTTTTACCCTGTATCTTGGTGAATACATGTCCTATCTTTCCCATATTTTGCACACGTAAAGACCATATTACAGGGATCATTTCACAAAATAACCACGTTTTGCTCAGATGCCATCTTGTCTGTGCAAAGTGGGGTCAAAGATCAAATATACTTCATTCTGTATCTTAGTGTATACGGAATTGTGTACCATAGATGGCAGGTCTGACTCCCTTTTCTAAATGAGAATCCAAACATCACACATCAATGTCCCTATTAACACAGATGAAACCTGTTTGGTCATACCTATTGGGATCGGGACTAAAATCATTGATTTCCGAAGAGATCGGATCACCTAATTTGTCAGTCTTGACAAATTCCAAGTCTAGTTTTGTTATTGGATATCTCGGCCATTCCAAACCGATTTTTTTTTCTTTTTTAATCAAATAAACTTTGAATTTCTCTTAGAATGGAATGCTCTGGACTATTTCACAAGTGTTTCTTGATATCTCGCAAAACGTTTAAAGTTTAAAGGGTTGTTATTCCGAAGAAAATGAAATAAGGGTTGTTATTCCGAAGGTTCGTTAATTCGAAAACGGAAGATGAATCGTAACTCTTGATGTTCCTAGGGGCCGCGCGAAACGTTAGTTAGGATGGGTGACGGTCAGGTTTATAATGACGGGAAGACTGGTTACTAAGCACCGAACCTTCGGAAAGCTAAGAGTTATGATTTCCTTTTCCGATTTCTTTTTCCGATTTTTCCTCAAATGTTTGTCTCCACTGGGTGCCACTTATTCGTAGTCGTCGCTGTCCTCGTCGTCGTTGCTGTCGTTGTCTACTCTCTCTTAATTTTCCACAGCTTTGAGCTCAACTATGGCCACCAAACTCACACAACATGTATACATAACAAACAAAAAAATGCCGGTCAAGTTCGAATAGTTCGAATAAAGTTCGACGAGGTCAAAGGTCTAAAGGTCAGTGAACTTGACCTGATATAGCACTACACATAGTAGGCCTACTGTGGTGAACTCTCAGTAACTGCCCACAGATTTGGGCAGGACTACCAACCTCACAAGTCCTGCCGGTGAAGTTTTATGGGCGAAGTATACCACAAGGTCAAAGATCATTATCTAATGTCCACTAACTTTCCTTAGTGATCCCTGATACCATCCTCGTCGCCAATTTTGTGTTCTACACCCGGTGATAAATGACTCGAGGAGACAAGAGTGTTGTGAACGGACGGTTAGTGCAAAATGCAAGTGTTTATTTCCAAGTCTCGGTATGCTTTATGATATGAGCGGGGTAGGTGGTAGAGGAAGTGGGATGACCATATAACCAGTAATGACTTTTTCAGAGTGTGGATGGAGAGAAAGGAGCGTCGGAAATCGCAAACAAAGAGACCGCAGAAAGGATGACCGAAAGGGTGATTATAATAGTGTGAGATGATACAAGGAGCCGCTAACGATTTCAGCAACAGACAATAGTATAAACACAATAGCACTGTTAATACCCACTCTGTTAATACCCACACTGTTAATACCCACACTGTTAATACCCACTCTCTACACCACAGCTTTAAGCTACAAGATGACCACCACATTCACACCATGTACCGGTCAAATTCGAATATTGGCGCATTCCGACAACACTAATGGACTTTGCCGGATGAAAGCATTGTATAGGCCTAGTAGTAGGCATATTTTCCTGTTCCCTCATTATGCAGGGCCTATACTTTCCCAGCTGTGCCATGTCCACCACATTCACATCACAATGTCATCACCTAACAATTTATGCCAACCAAGTTCGAATACTGGTGAATTCCGACGAGGTCAAAGACCAAAATTGTCAAATAACTATACATGTATTCCTGATACATACCATTGTGCGCTCACTACTTGGCGATGACTAATATTACAAAACTCGCACTAATATGGGTGGTGCGCCCGGTATGTGCATCGCTCATGACGGTCAACTTCGAATATTGGTGAAGTCGAACAAGGTCAAAGGCCAAAATGTCTAGGTTACATTGAAAACCACTAAATCCACAAATTGCAATATGCAGGCGAAACAGCGCTTTGCGCTTTCCTTGTCTTATTCTGCGGCTTTTGTTTTTGTTTTTGTTTTGTTGTTGTTGTTTTTTTTTTACAGTGTATATTTTGTTTTCCATTTTCGGATTTACTATCCTTTGAAATAACCAACATCACCCTCGCACGCTTGGGCTGGTCTTCTTCCACGTCGTGTTGCATTTTACCATTTGAGGAGGGTTATGTTGTCCTCTATTGTTGAAATTCCCATCGTCAACATTCATTCCACGCTGTGTGAACACAGTAAAAGCAGGAATTAGGATTAGAGACCTCCCACTTTGTTGATGGTGAGAAAAAAAGGTATTACTCTCAGCTGCGTCGTGGAGGGAGCCTTATGAATAGGATAACACGATCGCGGTGTGACCAAGTAGCTCCTTGGTCTGACGTAACCATAGCAGAGGCGAGTGAACAAACGTTCTTTTTTTATTGGGGGGGGGGGGGGGGGTAGAAATAATGAGAAATGGGCAGCTTTTTACGACGGACAACCAACTGTAACAAGGTTGTACGCTATTATTCAAAATCAAAGTCCAAGGCCTGAGCGCCGTCAGCAGAACGCTTCCCGCGCTTTGGGGGAGCGGTATAGGCAGGAATTCTCCAAATATGTCACAACGAGAGAGAAGATGTCAACTTCCTCCACAACGAAGCAGCTGCTATTTGACCTTCACTTGACTTAGAAGGCCTTACTTTTTTTTTTTTTTTTAATGATGGATGTGATGAAGGGGTGATTATGTAAGGAGCTGCAAAGCCAAGACAATTCTGTCCGAACATAAACAACATTTTTGTTTTACATTGCATTTTCGAGAGGGCTATTGCAATAAAGTGCGTTTTGTCACGCCAGTACGTCTTTTATTCTTTTTGCATTCGGATGAGAAGATATAGAATTGACGAAATAACGATCTTATTGTCAGGAAATGCCTTTTCATATCATGCCCTATAGCTGTTTCGAAAGAAGAAGAAAAATAGGAGGCACATTGAATATCAGATGCACGCTAAAGTGAACCGTCCGCACGCACCTAGTTGGTCTACGGGAATGTGCAAGAGTAGGCAAATTTTCGCCGCTGAAAAGGAAAACGGGACTACCACGGTCCATGGTCAACCACAGACCGCAGTCGGTGTACATTGCAGGAATTTTGGGCCAGAATGCTAGATCAACTTATATGCCACTTTCATTTCTGGAGAGCTCTTTGATGGCAAACGTTATGGTAGGCCTAAAGCATGCCATGAGTCATCGTCAAACTCTTTCTCTAAATCGTCAAATGACTGAGGATGTCTGATGTAGATAAAGGTCCATATTGTGCAAAATGATGCCCCAATACCGTCTGGATTAACTCAGTTGCCCGCGCTTTGGGGGAGCGGTATATAATATGCAGGAATTCTCCAAATATGTCACGACGAGAGAGAAGATGTCAACTTCCTCCACAACGAAGCAGCTATTTGACCTTCACTTGAGTAGGCCCTTATTTCTTTTTCTTTTTTTTTTAATGATGAATGTGATGAAGGGGTGATTATGTAAGGAGCTGCAAAGCCAAGACAATTCTGTCCGAACATAAACAAGATTTTGTTTTACATTGCATTTTCGAGAGGGCTATTGCAATAAAGTGCGTTTTGTCACACCAGTACGTCTTTTATTAGCTCACCTGAGCCAAAGGCTGAAGTGAGCAATTGCGATCGCCCTTCGTCCGGCGTCCGTCGTCCGTCGTCCGTCGTCCGTCGTCCGGCGTCCGGCGTCCGGCGTCCGGCGTCCGTCGTCCGTCGTGCGTAAACTTTTTACATTTTCATCTTCTTCTTGAAAACCCCAAGACCGATTTTCATCAAACTTGGCAGGTAGCATCCCTAGGGGGTTAGGAACTCAATTTGTTAAAATGGGGACCATGCCCCACCCAGGGGGCCCCCAGGGGGCCCCAACCCCCCAAAATTAAGGAATCTGTAAAAATCTTCTTCTCTAGAACCAGAAGTGATAGAGCTAAGTTAATACTATGAGTTAGTACATTGATGACTGTAGTTTCAAGTTTGTTCATGGCAGAATCAGGGGTGCCCCCCCCCCTTGGGTCCCAGGGGAGGGGTCCTAATGGGGCCTAAATTGTACATTTTCATCTTCTTGAGAACCCCATGACCCATTTTCACCAAACTTGGCAGGTAGCATCCCTAGGGGGTTAGGATCTCATTTTGTTAAAATGGGCACCATGCCCCACCCAGGGGGCCCCCAGGGGGGGGGGGGGCCCAAACCCCCCCAAAATGAAGGAATCTTCAAAAATCTTCTCTAGAATCAGAAGTTATAGAGCTAAGATAATACTAAGAGTGAGTACATTAATGACTGTAGTTTCAAGTTTGTTCATAGCAGATCCAGGGGTGCCCATCTTGGGGGGGGGGGGGGAAAGGTCCAAATGGGGGCCTGAATTGTACATTTTAATCTTCTTCCTGAAAATCTCATGATGGATTTTCGTCAAACTTGGCAGGTAGCATCCCTAGGGGGTCAGGATCTCAATTTATCAAAATGGGCACCATGCCCCACCCAGAGGGCCCCAGGGGGCCCTAATCCCCCCAAGTTAAGGAATCTTTAAAATTTGAGCCCTTATTGTACATTTTCATCTTCTACTTGAGAATACCTGGTCAAATTTTAGTAGAGCTGTGAATAGTTCAGATTAGTGACTGCGTGAAAGGTGAACATGCGATACTCATGTGAGCACTAGACCCGCGGGTCTCTTGTTCTTTTTGCATTCGGATGAGAAGATATAGAATTGACGAAATAACGATCTTATTGTCAGGAAATGCCTTTTCATATCATGCCCTATAGCTGTTTCGAAGGAAGAAGAAAAATAGGAGGTACATTGAATATCAGATGCACGCTAAAGTGAACCGTCCGCACGCACCTATACGGGAATGTGCAAGAGTAGGCAAATTTTCGCCGCTGAAAAGGAAAACGGGACTTCCATGGTCCATGGTCAACCGCAGACCGCAGTCGGTGTACATTGCAGGAATTTTGGGCCAGAATACTAGATCATCTTATATGCCACTTTCATTTCTGAAGAGCTCTTTGATGGCAAACGTTATGGTAGGCCTAAAGCATGCCATGAGTCATCGTCAAACTCTTTCTCTAAATCGTCAAATGACTGAGGATGTCTGATGTAGACAAAGGTCCATATTGTGCAAAATGATGCCCCAATACCGTCTGGATTAACTCAGTTGCCCGCGGTTCGGCCCACTACGCACCATCAAGACAATGAACGTTAAACGGTGTTCAGTATTTTGAGACAACTCCTTGGTCAAATCTTGTGCGTATAATAGGCCTACGGAGGCCTTAGGGATGTTCATGACCTCTTATGACAAACGGATTTGGAGGCGATTGTCACTCTGTTGACTGTTCGGCATCAGACTCTGCGCACCACACAATGAACACAACAATAGCAGGTTGTGATCTTCGAATTCTTGGTTGTGTTTAATGTTCAATAGGCATCCAAATTTTGCATGCACCAATTTGCACCTGTGAAACAATGTGCCTACCAGGGTTCAAGGAGGGTCGTCTAACTCTTTTTGTGTGCATGTGTGTTCGTCCATTCACGACTCTTGACTCATTCAGCTTCGCGGGATATTTAAACACTCGGTTCATTATATAAGTCGTCACGGTCTATCGAGCCGACAGTAAGATTGTTCCGACGCTGCGCTGCCAAGGTTTGTTGCGTTACCCATCCAGTCTTGCACTCAACCCCCTGCCGCACTGGTTGAAGGGCTTTTAACACGATGGCCCCCGAACAAGTCCATTCCTTGGAAAGCACATCGTCGACAGTTACACTCGTAAGACCGTGAACTTTGTAATGAGTTCTCAGTTAGCTGGCTTAAAGAAAATTTAACGTAAGTACTGCCATTTGCAAATTTTGTTTACTGACGGATATATTTTTACCTCTACATGTTAAACAGACTTCCTCTAAGGTATGCGCTATACATTGTGACGTCACTTATGTGCTCAGCAGCCCATGTCAATGAGCCCATTGGGACCTGTCTTATAAAGACTTGTGATAGAAATCAATCACAAGTTTTTTGTGTGCTGCAATGCAAGTTGCGATTGATTTGGGGACTTGTGATTGATTTGAAGGCTGTATTTAAGACGGGGCCCAGAGACACTGCTCTGAGCACCATTTTTGGGGCAAGGGAAAGAAAAAGTAAGGAAAGTGCAGGTAGGCCTACACCGCTGGGTATTAACGTCAGCGTGGTGTGGTACTACTACATTGTAGTATCTAATACTGTGGTGTACTAACCTCCTTTCTTGGCGGAGGTTATTAGGACCCAACATAGTAGGCCTACCGGTATTGCTCGTCATCATGTTGTCTGTATCTCTTCGTCAGCTTCTCATCGAGTTTCTTATCTTCACACTACCACCTAGCCCGACCAGACGCTGTTAATACGCTACGCGAATACAGCGTCTGACCAACGAGCGGGCACCTACAAAGTGGGGAACCACAACACAACTACAAAACTTATGAAAATTTATACGTTCTTTATAAACAATGTACACGTTACCAAACGTTACTCACCTTAAGTGCATGCTTGTATTACAGAAGGTTCGTAAGTCCATTGAGAGCCCTCGTGATAAGTCCGTGGAACCAAAAAATGATACTTTCTGGCGGATTCCCTAACACCGTCAGGGTTCATCGTTGCAGAATTCAAAATGGCGCCTTGATCTCTGCGGAAATCTTTTGCGTGCGTGCGATGCGCTGCTTGAGTGTTGGTGTAGCAGCACGGTCGACAGCGCGACCTTTTGAAAAGGCATTCAGATCATGTGACCTCCCGGATATTGGAAATGGCCTGGCGTGAAAGACGATGTACCGTTCGTGAACCGTTCACACATGCTGCATATAACCATCATTTTAGGTAAGTTATCAAATCTAAATTTCAATATTCATAGCATAGATATGAAGTCTCATTATCATTTTGTTCGTCAGATGAGTTTGAAGTGACAAAAAAATGATCTAAAGTATCAAAATTCAATCCGATCGCATGCTATCGTTGGACCCTCTTCGTGTTTGGAGCTTCGTTGGTACAGCCCTGTCGCGCTACGTATGTACAGCGGCGACTGGGCTGTGTATAGTTAACTACCACCATGCATGCGCCAGGAAACAGAAGTCTACCTCTCAGCAAAGAGTATAGAAGCTACTCTATTCTCTTTGCTCTCAGCATGCATAACAGATCCCGCAGATCCCAGAGCCGAGATCGAGAGCACACATCATCACAACACACTCACTAACAATAAGCAGCGGGCGCGGGCGGGTACTCCAGCACTGACTGATAAGGAAACCAATATTCAGACACTGTACACAGTCTACATGCTTAGCAGACGATGAATTTTGCACGTTTTATTGTAAATATGATAACGCGATGCATGTGGCTCTTTAAAGTCTTAGCTTAGTTGTTTTGCACAAAGAGATTACTAGTACTCTACTTGGTTTTGCCAACCACAGTAGAGATTGCATTGAGCCCACGGAACTAATTGAGTATATGAATATAAGAACGACCCAAGTCCATGGAAGACCATTTCGAGTAAACTAAAAAAAAACTTCATATCTTTTTTGTTTGTCCAATAATATTCTATTTAACTGTGATGGGAAGGCAACATTGTATATACAAATTAGATCATATATTATTATGACAATTAACATTAACATTAATTGTGGAGAGGCCATTTTGTGTGATGGACTTGGATCGTTCTTTGTATATACATGTACATGATATTCTGCTTTAGAGATGAGAGGACGAGAGAGGGCGCTATAATATGAATGTAAGAATGACCCAAGTCCTTCATTCTTACATTCATATAAGATTTAACTCATTTATTTCAGGCACTTCCGGGGGTAATTAGGATTTATCATTTATACACAAGATGAGTCCATGCATAAGCCATAAGCTACAATTTCCCATGTCAAACTGAATTTGGCCAAAAATTGGACTTAGGTCGTTCTTATATTCATATACATTGTACTGCAGTACAGTACTCAATTTATTTCGGTGATTGAGCCGCAAATCCGCGAGTGCTGCAATTCATGTATCACTACCTTGTACTAGTCAAGGTACAGGTACTCCATAATAAAAGCGCACGCACGCTTTATGAAAAGACAAGTGTTGCATGCTCGACGTGAGTGCTCGTTGTGATAGGTACACGTGTGTAGATAACGCGCGAACTTCAACTGAGAGCATACATCATATCAATCACATGCACTGCACTGCATGTATCCACATGCATGCGCTGCACCACTAAACTGCATCATCATGCATGATATGCATAGCGTTATAGCATGCAGCTAGCTCGAGCTCGTCAGACGGTGGCCGCGCCGCACCCGGCCCGGGACCATGTACCGAACGCTAACGACGAAGGGACCGCGCGAACCGCAACTTTCTCCAAACTCGCGCTTTTTTTTCTCTCTCTAGCTAGCTATATACTACGTTGGCACGTTGCCATAGGGCATTTGTGTCCGTTCATCATTACATGCTGTATACGTACAACCAGCGTACAACATACTAGGACCTACTATATCTACTAGGTACCTGGTCATATCATATTCACATGCGAACGAAGATGTTGAGAGCCCAAAGAGGTTCTAAAGATCAGTGCCGTACACCGTAACCGTCACCGGGAAGCGGGAACCCGATCGACCACTTACTAGTACCTGCCCGTACACATTGGCCAGCGCAGCGCCGTATCAGAGAGCCTGTAACGGGTTACATGTGATGTAGGGACCCGATCGACCACCTAACTTCAGATTCTACAAATCGATGTACCTCCACGTTACAAACCGATACCTGCCCGTACCCAGTTGGCCAGCACCGCATGAGAGAGCCAGTATACATCTGTAATGTTGTATGTTTATTTTATAGAATCTACATAGAAAAGTACCGGTAACTCCTAACTACTTAGACTGGCTACATCTAGGCCTAGGCCTAAACGTTTAATACATTGTACTATGATAGCTATTGTACCAGAGCTGCCAAAAGTTCCTGATTCTGCAGGAGTCTCCCTGAAATTTGAAAACGTAAAAGTGTGTTCATGTCTGACTGAATAAAAGAATATTAAAATCTCCCTGATTTGGGAACTGTTTTTGCCCATTCAGTATTGAAATGCATGTGGATCTCACTGTTTTACATCTGATTTACAATGTAGTTGAGGAAATGTTGGCAGACCTGCATTGAGTGCATATCTAACACACTTGGTAAGCTCAGATCGGATTGGGCAAGCACACTGCGTCATGCACTGTGTGAGTGTGTACATACAACATAATATGAAAAGGCCTACACACGGGGAAGGGAAGATCAATTTAGAATTCCTGCATACACACTGCATGCACTGAAATAGATTGTTAAAAGACAAGTTCACCTACATAGACGTGGATTGAGTGAATACAGCAATATTAATCGAACACATCAGCAAGAGTTTAAGGAAAATCAAACGCGACGGCATGTGACGTCATGCACTGTAGTGTAGAGTGTAGTGACTAGTACCGGTACTGTAGTCTTGTCATCCAGCATTGACTGTGCCGATATTTTGAAAAATTCATAACTTTTGAACTTATGAACGGATTGTCAGATTTTCCCCAAACTGTCACTGATGTTTTACTACTTACTGCTGCATTCACTCATTCCACATGTATATGAAGGTGAACTTGTCCTGGCATGATGGCATACAACAGTAGATTTTGTTCATGATTTTGTGACTGTTGCTGTTCTCTTTCGTGGCATGGGCGCCATGGCTGCTTTCTTTCTTTTCAGCCCTTGGTTAAGTTGCTTGCTGTTCTCAAGCAAAGCAAACAACCCGAAATTTAATAACATTTTGTTGTTGTTTATTAACTGTTTCTAAATCACCTGACAGGCCATGTTGTTTTGTAGAGGTAACGTTGTTTGACACCACCAACCACTATCTTACTTCAGCTGATAAGGGTGGGGTTCTAGATGTGTTTGTGATGCTCTGAATAAACAAGAAAGACTCCAAAAGACTTCCAAAGTAGAGTATTGTGCATGGTATTGCCACAGATTAGAAAGTATTAAAACCAAATTCAGAAAAAAAAAAAAACACCCTGTACAGGCATAATGTCTTCATGTATGAAATTCAGGAGAGATTTCCATAGATATGTACCCTCCCCCACTATTACACAGTGTACCTGTATAGTACATTGTGTGAGCAAACTCTGAAGTCCGCATTACCCTAGGACACCGAGATCAACGTTTACTTAACTCTGTCCCTAACCCTATTAAATTCTAAAACCACTTCAATTCAATCATGTTAAAATGTAAATGTATGTGGAACTCTTGCCAAAATTTTTCTTGTGACATTGGCTTCGATCACGCATTTGTGTACCATTGTATTTCTTTTTTTGTACCCCATCACTGTCCAGGTTTCAGCAAAGTCATTGAGTGCCACGGGTCAAAGGTGAAAATATGCCAACAATGTGTTCGTTAACCAGTAAACAACTGGAAGAACTGCAGGTGAGCTTATGTTATTTTTTTTTCTCTCTCTCTCCCTCTCTTGGGAAGGTGTAGACAGGCTGTCAGGAGAAGTTGAATGACATTTTTTAATTTTAAGGAGGGGATTCCGTGAAGCCAAGCATCTGAGTAGAATGTTAAAAGATTACAGAATTTTGTGGTAAAGTGCTGTGAAACCAGTCATTGACTGTGTAAGAGCCTTATATATATGATCCGATTGTATTGTACTGTATTGTATTGTGTACAGACTGATCTTTCGGTCAGGCAAACAAATGGAAGATGGTGCAGTGGTGGAGGAAGATGACAACATCTGACCCGCAGTCTATCTAGATCCCCAGTGTAACATTGGAAATCTATGAATAGAATTTGTATGTCATTGGCAGTCAAAAGTTGTCTAACTAGTGTCTAGATACTGGACCTGATGCTTTATGTACATTTTTAAACTTACTACAGTACTACAGTAAGATCCGAAATAAATGAAGAAAGAAAATTGAGCAGATAGGTGTCAAGGCCCCCTTTTCATGTTAGAGCAGCACTTCCAGTGAAACTCTCCACCAGTGATCAATCAATTGATCATAAACGGGAGTATTGAATGCTTATAAACACATATTAGGTTTATGATAAACCTAATAATAAGCATTCAATACTCTGAACGACAACAGAAACCATCTTGCACCAGTTATCATTCAGAGTTCATAGATCATTTTTTCCTTTATCCTGTACTGCATAGTGTAACAATGTTTGATGGGGCAATAGAAATCACATACAATACAGTATATGACATGCATTTAGTGGGACTTCCAGACAATTTCATGAGTGGTTAAATTTGTGATATTGGAGAACACAGTACTGAATGAAGAATCATTATACTAAGTACGCGCATGTACAATGTACAAAGTATGCATGTCACATTCATATTGGGATGAGAGTCGGTATTAATCATTTGTTTTTATAAATTTGTGAATGGCACCCGACTCGCAAAATTCACGAAAATAAAAACCTTGCAAAATATTGGCTTGTACAGTATGTATACATTGCAATTTTACGTGTGCTGTGTATCAGTGATTGCAGTACAAAGGACTTGAACAGAGACTTTAAAGGTCCTGTTTACCTTTGGAAGCAGTGATTAAAAAAAAAAAAAATAAGCATAAGTGTAGGTCAGTTGTATCACAAAACTTCCTACTATATGAAATTTTTGCAATAAAGCCTAAAATACACAAGGAGATATCACTATTTTTCTCATTAAACCATAACTGTAGACTGTTAAGTCAGGAAACATTTTATTATAACTATTGTTCACATTTGGAATATTTACCAATACAGCGTGTACTGAACATTAATTATACTGATTCAGTTTTTACATTGCTTGTTTCTGTCTCTAACATTTTGGAACTACAGTTTGAGGTACTAGAGCTGGGTTTTGTTTCTCATCTGCAATTGGTAAATTATGCCCTTAAGCTCTGGGGCAAGATTTTTTTTTTTATGCCTCCGCCACGAAGTGGTAGCGGAGGCATTATGTTTTCGGGTTGTCCGTCCGTACGTCCGTCCATCCGCATTCATTTACAAGATAACTTGAGTAATATTGACTGGAATTTTACCAAACTTGGTCCAAGTATAGAGTATGATGAGGCAATTAGTGCAGATTAGTGTTTCAGTTTTCTAGGGACTACCCATCTCAGCCACTTCTGAAGTTGTTGCACTGGCTTCCTTTGAGGCAACGGATAATTTTCAAACTAGTTTTGTTTGTTTATGAAATCCTCAACAATCAAGCTCCGAAATACCTAGATGAGTGTTTGACTTTATATACACCTACTAGAAATTTGAGGTCATCTAGTGATCCGCTTCGTCTCACATACTCTGTTACTCGCACCTTAGCCGGTGATAGGACATTTACTGTGTCTGCTTCAAAGCACTGGAGGGTCAATCCACGTCAAATCATCCAATTTTCAGAAAAGTTGTCACCCGACCCCCTCCGATTTTCTTTAAAATCGCACCAAATGTTCCCCAAAGTGTCTGACGGAAAATCCCAAAATATTTTGCCCCAAGGTCAATTGGTTGCTAAGATACAGCCTCACATAGCAACCGGTGCGCATTCCAAAATATTAGTTAAAAGAAAATTAGGCATTTTTGATTGACTGTTTTAGCATGGATATTAATGCAAAAATGTTCATTATCTGGAAATTTAGAGAACTTTATAGTCTTTGCAAGAAAAACTTACTGTGACGCGAAATTGACTTTTCGTTAACGTGCACGAGGTCACCGAAAATGGTGTTAAATGTTAATTTTGAAAATTTTAATGCATATTTAGAGGCTGATATCTTCCACATTTCATCACCTTAGGTTCTAAAATATTAGGATGTTGAAGGATTTGACTTGCTCAGTATTTTTGAAAAAAATCAGCGCATTCATGCGCACCGTTTTTACGGAGAGCGCCCTCAAAGTTGACAAAAATGAAAAATGTGCCAAATTCAAGGTCACGGATCACCCTTCGTCCCACCTAGGAATGGCATCAATTTTTGTGTATTGATAGACATTTACCTATATTATCTTGGGTTACCAAAGAAATTTTGCTACCAAAATGTTCAATGGCAAATTTACCCCACCGAAAATGGTCGTAAACGGCCAAATTTCCATGTAATATCACATATTGGGTTTAGAGGACAATTCAAATGTCCACACTTTCAAGATGAAAAGCACTAGCCCTGTGATATTTGCAGTAGGCATAGTCTGTTATACATATTTCAGTAATATATACCACAAAACACTTTCATTACTTAATAATGACCTTGAAATTTAATCCAAAATTTGATAAAAACAATAAATTGCTCCATTTTCCTCATTGCACTGCATATAAATACGTGTTTTGAAAGACATTTCACAGAGCAATATTTCAAGAATTATGAAAGCTGAAAGCCTACCTTATTAAGGTTCTAAAGTATTTGTGCTCTTCTTTCAGATTTAGTGTCAATTTGATAATGAATGTTTTACCCTTGACCTTGAAGCCCTTCTAAAAATAGCTGTAAATTTGTTAACTACAAATTACATACACGACAGGTGTATTATGGCATGATATACTTGTGATTCTTTCACAAACACAAAAGCTTTTTATGGTGTAAATGTATATACTGGAATTCATCTACACTCATGCTTGCAAGATATGTTACAATTAATAACTTTGTTCTGACAATGACCCTCAATTTATGACCTTCAAAATCATGAGAAATGCCTATTCCTCTCCATGAAGACCTGTATTATGTACTGAATAATAGTTGATAATATGGACGTTGCGCCCAACATAATATAGATCCTTATTCTAGCCTGTAACACATTAAAAGGACTGAGAGTCTTCTTTTTCGGGGGATTTGTTCTGTACCTTATGAAAACTTCCAAAATCATTTCAATTCTTATGTATTTTCTTGTTTTTGGAATTTCTTATGTATTTCTTTGTTTTTCATTTTCTAGAGCATAACTGTGTTTTCTTTTATTGGAAATTGTCACGGGCCACTTTTCTACCATAACCAGAATAAAATTAATCAATCAAAGTGATAGATTGTAAAAATGGTCAAGTTTTTATGAGTTTCCAAACAAAGCACTGTTTTCCATAGGAAATGCACACAAAATCACAAAATATTACTGTCCCCTTTTTTGATTGAAATTGAGGGTCATTGTCAGAACAAAGTTATTAATTGTAACATATCTTGCAAGCATGTGTAGATTAATTCCAGTATATACATTTACACCATAAAAAGCTTTTGTGTTTGTGAAAGAATCACAAGTATATCATGCCATATTAAATACACCTGTCGTGTGTGTAATTTGTAGTTAACAAATTTACAGCTATTTTTAGAAGGGCTTCAAGGTCAAGGGTAAAACATTCATGATCAAATTGACACTAAATCTGAAAGAAGAGCACAAATACTTTAGAACCTTAATAAGGTAGGCCCTCAGCTTTCATAATTCTTGAAATATTGCTCTGTGAAATGTCTTTCAAAACACGTATTTATATGCAGTGCAATGAGGAAAATGGAGCAATTTATTGTTTTTATCAAATTTTGGATTAAATTTCAAGGTCATTATTAAGTAATAAAAGTGTTTTGTGGTATATATTACTGAAATATGTATAACAGACTATGCCTACTGCAAATATCTCAGGGCTAGTGCTTTTCATCTTGAAAGTGTGGACATTTGAAATGTCCTCTAAACCCAATATGTGATATTACATGGAAATTTGGCCGTTTACGACCATTTTCGGTGGGGTAAATTTGCCATTGAACATTTCGGTAGCAAAATTTCTTTGGTAACCCGAGATAATATAGATAAATGTCTATCAGTACACAAAAATTGATGCCATTCCTAGGTGGGACGAAGGGTGATCCGTGACCTTGAATTTGGCACATTTTTCATTTTTGTCAACTTTTAGGGCGCTCTCCGTAAAAACGGTGCGCATGAATGCGCTGATTTTTTTCAAAATTACTGAGCAAGTCAAAGCCTTCAACAGCCTAATATTTTAGAACCTAAGGTGATGAAATGTGGAAGATATCAGCCTCTAAATATGCATTAAAATTTTCAAAATTAACATTTAACACCATTTTCGGTGACCTCGTGCACGTTAACGAAAAGTCAATTTCGCGTCACAGTAAGTTTTTCTTGCAAAGACTATAAAGTTCTCTCAATTTCCAGATAATGAACATATTTGCATTAATATCCATGCTAAAACAGTCAATCAAAAATGCCTAATTTTCTTTTAACTAACATTTTGTAATGCGCACCGGTTGCTATGTGAGGCTGTATCTTAGCAACCAATTGACCTTGGGGCAAAATATTTTGGGATTTTCCGTCAGACACTTTGGGGAACATTTGGTGCGATTTTAAAGAAAATCGGAGGGGGTCGGGTGACAAGCACTGGATGATTTGACATGGATTGACCCTGGAACAATTTACCACTTAACATTTGACAGTCTCCATCAGTCAGTGTTTTCAAAAAAGCCTTGAAAACACATCTTTTTAGTAGCAATTAGTTCGTAGCTGTAACATTTATCCAATTACCACATACTGTCGTACATGCTTTGAATTGATTGTAAGCGCTTTGGGCCTTGTGAGAAAAGCGCAATATAAATAATAATAATAATAATAATAATGATAATAATTACTTGATTAGATTTTGGGTGAAATCATCCAAAGGTCAAAGATCAAGGTCAAATCCTAAAATTTATCTGTTTACGTGATAACTCAAAACTGCATGAAGCAGCTTCCACCAAATTTGGTCCATGTATGGTGGGGCAATTAGTTGAGTAGATTTTAGTGAAATTGGCAAGAGGTCAAAAGGTCAAGGTCAAATGCTAAAAATGTTGCTATTTCTCCCATATCTATGCCATGCCCGAAGGTATTTTCTTGGAACTTAATGTAGACATGTACTACTGGTAAAGATTCTCCGAAGAGGGTTTCATGTCATAAGGTCAAAAGGTCGAAGGTTAGATGAAAATGTTACAATTTCACTTTTCTCGCAAATGGTTCAATGTATTTTCATGGTACATATTGTAGGAATGTACTGACTGGCAGGGATTATCTAGGGAACTTAGGGTTCATGGGTCAATAGTCAGGGGGTCAGTCGCCATAGCAACATTTTTATTTTTTTTTGTGTGTGTTCTTTGTAACAAGTTTGTTGCCATGTGATCATGATAATCACTGTCCATGTACATGTACTGCAGGGCCATGACAGCAATTTAAAAAGAAATAAATGTCCCCCTTTTCTCCTGTTATGTGATCCACAGGTACGCTACGAGTTGAATTGCAACCCTAGCAGAAAGCAAGTTGATGACATTTCAACAAAGATGGGGCTTAAATCTGCCAATGTGTGGGTGTGGTTCCATCGACAAAGAATACGCGAGAAGAGTAAGATTGACAGCCAAAGAACGCGGAGGGTGCCAACACTTGCGCAGGTGGATGTCTCGCGTTCGACAAATGCCACTCCATGGGCATTGGCAGTGCAAAGTAGTAGGGATAGGTGCAAAAGTGATCGACAGGGTAAGCTGGGCCATGCAAATGATGAGAAGGCAGCAAACATGTCCTTGCCACAAAAACACTGCGGAGGCAAGTCTCAGAGGGTGACCAATGTAGGGATAGCCTCCAGTAAGTGTAAAGATGCAACATTACGGTCGTGTCTCAAGAAGACAAGCAAGTTGCGTTCTTCTCCACGTTTACCTGCTATGAAGTCAAATCCAAAGGTCAAGTTTGCTCTGTCAGAAGACTCCACAAAGGAACAAGAAGGAACAAGAACTCAGGAGAAAAGCAGTAAGGACTGCAATGGAAATCTTGTACCAAGGTCAAGGTCGGTAAAATCTAGTGATGAAGCAATGTCTCGGAAAGATATCCCAGAAGGTGGTGGAAAAGAGCCTAAAAGTGACACTGACAAGGGTAGATCACAAACTCAAAATGTACACAGCCCGAAGAAAAGACTGCCAACTGAAACAACTGACAAACATCACACAAGGTCAAAGGCGACTAATCTAAAGAGTCCTGGAAACAACACTACCTCGTCGATGCATACTCAAAGAGCAGCGGAAAAAAATTTGAGAAGTCTCACGAGTCGCGAACAAACTGATGTGAGTGAAACATGTGCATCTTTCAAATTATTTGAAGCACAAGCAGGAGGGAGTTTTGAAAACAGCCAAAGAATTGTTACAAGAAATGTATTTTCCCGGGTTTTACATAAGCCAAAGACTATTGAAGCAGACCACAATTGTTCCAAGTCTTCATCCACAGGAAAAGATAAAGATACAAGTTTGGAGGCACTTGCACAGTCAAGTGAAAGAAAAGGGAGTGATATATCTGTTGGCACAGATATCCCTGTTGTGGCAAATCAAAGACAACGAAATAAGACCGATATTTCATCTGCAAGGTCAGTCAATGTGGGGAACTTGAAAAAAATCAAACTCGCTATGCAGACAGGCAAGCTAGTCAAGACTAGAAACGAGATGCAGAAAGACAGAGCATGCACTGTAAAGACTGCAGTAGAGAATGTGCATGAACCAGCCATGGAGAAAATGGTTAGCAAAGCAACCAGATCAAGAACTGCTGCTGGAGAGGACAAGCATACATCGAAGATTGGGGTCAGAGTCGCTGATCCATCTAAGGACAAAGAATGTATGAAACGGCTTCAGGCAGCTGGTCTTAAAACCAAGAAACCAATGGGATATGCTATCAGTTTCACAACGAAAAAGGAGCCAAAACTGCGCAATAATCTTTCTGGGAGGAAATTGAGACAAGACGTTCAGGTGCCAAATGCCAGAACAGGTACAGAGGTGAAACCATCACATCTAGTTGAAGAAAGCAAAAAATCACAAAATGGATACAGCCCAAATATGGAAGAGGAAATGGTGGAGCAGCCAAGGATGAAGATGGGTGAAAATGTGCATACTTTCAAACCTGTCCTGTCAACAGAAAGATTGAAATACTGTGATGACAAGTTTCTTTTCAAAAAGGAGCTCGCTGTCAATCTCATACGTGTTGAAGTATCAGCACTTGAGTCAAGAAAAGTTACTGTTGCCAGTAAATGCACAAAGGAAATGTTCGAGGAGACCAAAGTAGCAGCAGTAGTGAAAAGTAAGGAGTTGTCTGCACCACATCGGTCAGTTTGGGATTCACTTGCATCTTTGCCACAAAAAATCAGATCACTGGAGACCAGCTTGAAAACAGATGAATCAAAATGTCCAAAGGATGTGAACATTCATGAAGTCGGTTCTTCTCTAGATGCTGTTAAGACCAATGAGAGCTCAGACTTGACTGAAAAATGTTCTTCAACAAAAGATTCCCTGACCAATAATATCACATGTGACTCTCAAGATAAAGGGGCAGTTGATGATGGATATGATTGTAGTGACAGTGAGTCTGCCCAGGAAATTGACTTTGTCGTGGTAGACGAAGTGTGGGGCGATTTTGAAAAACAACTTGACAAAGAGAGTGATTCTTGGTCCACAGTAAATGAGAGAGATAAGACGTGCGTACCCAGTGACCTGGACAGAGACGATTCATCTTGTAACTTTGATGACCGCATGGATGCCAAAAGCCATGATGTGAGTTGGGACACTTGTGACAAGAAGATGGGCAGTGATACCGTGCCCTCTCCGGATACCACCACACCTGAAAGTCTGCACTCCGAAGATGATTTGGAATCTGCCTCTCCAAAGCATGATGAAAAATATTTGTGCAAGACTCCTCATTTAAGTGAGAAAGGTGTGAGGAGTAATCTCACTCTTCATAGCATTTCTGTTGATACTGAGAGGTTTGTGGCCGACTCCAGTGTGGTTGGAGAAATGCATGTGTCACATTCTTTTGATGAGAAGTCTATTGGCCTTGTGATTCGAAATAATGATGAGAGTTCCGATATGCATGCTCCTGCAACCAAGTGTAACTTAAGTGAGGAATTAGGAGCTTCCTGTGAAAGTGGCAGTGATGACCTAGAAACCAAAGGGGATGAAATCTTGATATCAATGGAAGATGTTGATGAAAGCACACCCCTTTCTACAGGAGGTTCTGAAGGCATCACAAAATATTGTGAGAGTGACATCCTGCTGCCAGGGGAGGAGTGTTTACAACCAAGTTCTTCTATTCATGGAAAAGAACTCAACACAGGCACGGTTGGAGAAGTGCATATGTCACCTACTTCTGATGAGAAATCTAGTGGCCATGTGACTCGGAATAATGATGAGAGTGCCAATATGCACGGACCTGCAACTGAATGTAACATAAGTGAAAAATTGGGAGCTTCTTGTGAAAGTGGCAGTGATGACCAAAAAACCAAAAGGGATGAAATCTTTATATCAGTGGAAGATGTTGATGAAAGCACACCCTTATCTACAGAAGGTACTGAAGACATAAAATGTTGTGAGAGTGACATCCTGTTGCCAAGGGAGGAGTGTTTGCAACCAAGTTCTTCTATTGACAGAGAAGAACTCGGCACGGATGTCCATGAATCCACAGATGCTGTTACCAATCAAAGATCAGGTCCCATGCTTCTTTGCACAAAGTCAGACGAAATGGAAACAAATTATGTACCACCTCATGTAGCTGATTCAGACTGTGACTTCAAAATTCCAAGCAATGAGGACACAACACCAAATGAAGAAAATTTTCCAACAGTCATAGACATCAAAGTTCCCCAAGAACCCATCCCATGTACGAGGAGCCCACTTCAAGAGTGTAGAAAGATGGCAGCGACCAAGTCAGACATGGGCGTCAGCAGTACTGAGCATTCAGGTGAACACTACACAGCAGAGGAGCAGAAGGAAGAAGCAAAGCAGCCCTTGGATGAAGTTGAAAAGAAAGTAGATGTTTCTACTAAATTGTCCTTGAACAGTTACTCAAATTCTTTGAAAACAGTCCTGGATGGAAGTGATGTTTCCTTCTGCACTGCTACAGAGGCAAGTGATGACTTTGATGATGGACCTCCACTTGTGATTGACTTTGATGATACTGCTTGTGTCACTGAAGCCATGCTATCAGAAGAAGAGGATAATGCAATGCATGAAAAGCACATCCCTCAAGGGCTGAACCCAACCGAGTCTGACAAATCTGAAGCATGCATGCCTTCTGCAGATGGTGGTTCTCATGAAGAGAGCAGTGATGTGATGGATGAGGTACATCTTGATCAAATCCCAGGTTCTAGCCAGTCCAGTGTTGTAGAGAATCAGGATGATGGGATAAATGTGAACCAGTTGATTCCACAAGCTACTGCTTCTGAAATTTCCAAAGACCAGAAACCATGCAATGGGATTCATGGAAAAAAATTGACTGTTCATGATGCAGTGGATCCTGGGGATATTTCTCATGCGATACCAAGTCCTATGGAAGATTCCGCAGTAGGTTCAAGTGCTTCTCCCGTTATCTTGCCGAATTCTGCTACTCACAGTGATCCACCAGAAGTCTGCTCCGCAAACCACTCTACTTCAGTAAACGATGACTGCTCATCTAGTGTTCCGTCTAGAAAGGCCTGTGAAGAAGAAGACAGTCATGCTTCTACCAAGTGCTCACTAAAGGAAAGGACATGTCTTGTCATAAATGCTCCTGAATGCACCTCTGGGACCTCTTCTGCAGAATTCAACCAAGATAATGCCAAGGATGCCTCCCAAGATACTCCACAAACTACTGTATCCACGTGTAAGTATGAATGTCATTCAAGTCATTTGTAGAGGTTGAAGTTCATCTACATGTTATGTATTTTGGCTTTTATTAAAGAGCAGATTTTCTGTTTTTATGTTTTGAAAATTTAGAACATGGAGTATGTCTCATCTTAGTACAGTTGCTCAGAGAACTCGTGTTTGATGTTGATTTTGCCATCAAGTGTTGCTTCTGTGTTCAGGGTTTAATATATTGTGCCAAACAGAGAGGCCATTGTAGTTCAGTGTGGATTCTGAGTCGGCTGATTCAGGGTGATTTTAAGGGGTTGTGATTGGTCTCATGCCATATTTTCCCCCAAATTAACACAACTACAGAAATATCCCAGCTGTGAGAAATTATGATTTCAGCTGATTTTCCAGATCGAAGAGGGTGTGTGGTCTTTCATGTCAGTCTTTCTCTCAGGTCGGTCGTATTTTAAAAATGGGATGCTCATGAGAAATTTGTTAGAAGGGAAAAACTGATGATTTTTTTTTCTAATGAAGTGATTTAAAAGGTTAAATTTCATGTGAACCGTTCTCATATCTGTCTTTCTAATATTCTTTTCTTCTCCAGCTGACAGTGACTCGAACCAGCTTGCTATCTCACCCAAGTTATGCCACCTGGAGCCAAGGGCAAAGCTGAAGCGGAAAAGATGCCTTGATGAACTTGTTTCAAAGCTTGCAGTGATGAAGGTAACTTTGATGCATCTACTAGTAGTCCCTTTTTTTTTTTTTACACCATTCTTCATTGAAATGATAGCAATTCAGAGAACAAAAGATGATCTACATTGTATGAGGTGAGTAAGTGGAAGACGCATTTACATATTTGCCCATTACAAGAAGAAAAGAAATGCATGTATATAACTCCCACTTCTTTTTTAAACTATTACATTCTTGTTAATTCATTCGAAATTTTACTTTAGAATACAGTTTGTAATTTAATGAAATGGGCAACTTCTCTCCCAATTCTGTCTTTAAGATGCAGCAATGTTGACTGAAGCTTTGAAGCATTGAGGAATATCAGACATCCCATTGCAATGCTTTGGAACCCAATCATGTGTTTGCATGGATTATGAAGAGTTGCCACTCCTAATAATACTTTTCTGGTGTAATTCTTTTTCAACAGAAGAAGCCTGTGGACGAACTGCTTCACGAAAAAGCATCCAGGTATGATCATCTTCCCCAGTGCCCTGTAAGCATCAATCGCAAGATGCAGTATGCATCCATGTCAGGAGATGGACACAAGCGTCAACAAGCACCAGCAGAACCACCAACTAGGGTCCCCAAGGGACGTTTGATTGTTAACAAGAATAGAAAGCGACCACCCATTCCAGAGGAGATCTTGTGCAACATCCAGGCACATATGCCAGCCCCTTTCGATAAAGACTGGAGGGAAGTTCAGTCGCTTGTCAGAGATGCTACATGTAAGTAGTCTGTGGCTAAAGCTGTCTCAAAGAAATGATTCAGTGTGCAACAGATGCAAAAACCAGAGATAGATGAGTTGAGAAATTTTGTCGTAGAGGGGAATTCCTGTTACCTTGAAATTTGCACACACAGCAATGTAACTAGAACATGTAGCCCCTCTTCAACACGTTAACTATATTTCTTGTCATTGTATCATGTGGTGAAAGGTAGTAACTAGACAGAGCTCAGTTCTTAAGTCATCTAAAGTGACTTGCCTGCAATTTGCCTACTACACAGATATTTGTTGAAATTCAGTAGGTGAAAGGCCAGACTTAATGGGGGTATTGGTATTTTGTATTTTTTTTTTTTTTTTGGGGGGGGGGAGAATTATGTTCTAATGAGACGTTATGAATTGTTAAAAAGTTAATGCCTCCATCTCCCCTGCATTGAGAGTGAAGGGACTTGAATACATTTTCAATGATGTAGTAATCTTTCTTTACAATTCCTTAAATATGAAAGTACAGTTGTATGATTTTTGAAATTTGTACTTCCCACTTGAGCATTGCCACACTTTGTATCCTGCAGGTACCACTGCAAAGGAGATTGTTGCAGAAACATTGGAGGAGCCCTCACAAATAACTCCTCTTCAGGCAAGCAGGATTACTGCTCACACCTTTGAGGAATTCTTATATGGCCATCCAGCAGATGGTGCTACAGTACCGCCTCCCGTGTCACAGACACCAAAGGATCCAAACTTGTCAGCATCACATGGATCGAGAACCAAGCAACACTTGCCGCCGAACCGCCCAAGTGTGAAGAAAAGACAGAAACGCAAAAGAAGGAGGGCTTCAGACGAGGCTGGATGCGTTACTGCAGCAAAGAAATCACTGTTTGCTAGAGGTAAGAGCAAATTTTGTGTTTGATGTTTAACAACCCCATTATATCACTGTTCTGACAGTAGACAGATGTTTTCTCTGAGAGTAGTGTTACTGCTGTTTTGATGCCAGCTATTGAGTGTTCTGCCAAAAATATTGTACTTTGGGGCAAATCCAAGATAAGGTCCCCTAAGAAGGCAAAATTTCATCTTTGCTGAATATTGACATGTTTGGTATCATTTTGAAGCTTATGAGTTGCAGTTTTGATTTTTAGGGAGGAAAATATGGTATGTAGATTTATGCAAATATCAAGGGCTTCATTTCTATAAATGTGAAATACAGTGTTACGTATGGGACATTTATAAAAATTCATATTTATTCAAAGAAAAGCAAATTATATTTGATTAATATGTGGACGTAAGAAGTTCATCAAATAGTTTAACTTGGTATGGAAATTTAGGGATTATGCAAATTAGCTCATGTCCTATCATGTGATGTTCCATACTAACAAATTGAGGTCATTTTTTCTGCCTCTGCCACGAAGTGGTGCCGGAGGCAATATGTTTTCGGGTTGCCGTCCGTAAAGAATTTTGTGGCAAGCGTATCTAAAAAAAAACCTTTTGAGGTATCCTAATGAAACTTGGCATGTATGTGTATTAGGGGGTGAAGTTGTGCTATGATCAACTTTTGGGTGCACATGCTCAAGGTCAAAGGTCAAAAGGTCAAGGTCAAATACATAAAATTTCACTGTTTCCACCATATTTCTGCAATGCCTGAAGATATTTTCTTGAAACTTAGTGTATTCATGTATTACCCAATTAAGATTCTTTGGTGAAAGTTTGGGGTCATGAGGTCAAAGGTCACGTAAAGATATTAAAACTTCACTTTTTTCTCCGTACCTTGGAAATTGTTCAAGGTATCTTCATGGAACGTATATGTACTGACTGGCAGTGATTATCTAGACAATTTAGGGTTCATGGAGTCAAAGGTCAGGGGTCAAAGGTCAAGGGCAACACTTCAAAATTTTACTACATGTATTTCCCTCCGAATGTTTATGCAATGCCAGCAGGATTATTTTTTTTTACACTTGATGTATGCATGTATAACCTAATACAGATTCTCTGGAAAGTTTTTTGTTTGTTTGTTTTGTTTTTGCTTCAAAGGTCAAAAGGTCAAAGATCACGTGAAAGTGCTGAACTAACTTTTTCCTCCATATCTCGGAAGTGGCTCAAGTTATCTTTGAACTTTTTACATATTTATGCATGTTCTGCCTGACAGTGATTATCTTATGAATTTTAGAGTCAAAGGCCAGATGAAAATGGTAACAATTTACTATTCAATACAGAAATTGCACTTTTTCTCCATACCTTGGAAATTACTCAATGCATTATAAACGTATGAATTGGTCAAAGTCGAGTTAAAAGTCCTTAAATCCTAAATCATACATGCTCTCCTATTCATCCAATTAAACCTAGGTCAAGGAAGGTGAACATTCAACACATTTGTGACAAACTTGTCATTTTAATATTTAGCCAATTTTGTGAAAATGTAATCACACATTGTCCACATGTACTATCTAGACCTATAAGGAGAATCATGCATCATGGCGGAGGCATACCAGTCGCCATAGCGACATTTCTAGTTTTACATTTTTTCTGAAATTTCTAAGGTTACTTGAATGCCCTTTTGGGAAGTTTTAATTAATTGTGTAAAGAAGTTAAATACCACAGAAAGAAGAAAAAATAGTAAAAAAAAAAAAAAATTATTAGGCAATTAAATAATGTTACGTATGGGACAAATACATTACGTATGGGACATCCTCGTACGTATGGGACATCCTCGTACGTATTGCATGTGAATGCATGCGTAGCTAGTTGGTAAGGTCTCTCAATACACAAATCGTTAATCATCCTGCAGAAAGCATCCCAACTTTGCTGCTACTCTTGAGTTACAGACACTTGAAACAATACATGTACTTGACTGAACAATTGTCAGAAAGGGGGGGGGGGGGGAGAGATGCCAAAATACACAATGAAAATCAGCATTAAAGGGATGGCATAGTTTTTGTAGAAATGGGGATTCAGTTTTCAACATTTTACAAGATGATTGGAAACCACTTATATGAATTATGAAAGAGCATACAATTCTAAAACGAGAGGAATTCAAAGTTTATTTTATGAAGATCCATATTTGACATGGCTGAGATATCAACAAACAAACAAATGTAAAGTAAAATGAAGTGGTCCAAATGAAAAATGTGACCCACCCTTTATTAGGACACCATGTTTCTGGATATCTCAATTATTCAGTTATTCAGTTTTTGGTAGTAGCCACGACAAAAATCATGGGTATACATGCTGAGGTGTGACTCGAATCAACAACCTGTTCGCTAGACAGACATATATCTACTCGATCACTGGGGTTCCAATCAGCAGGTATTGCATATTTATTAAAGTTAATATCTCTTGTGCCAAGTTGTTTTTGTCGAGCCCACCGGAGGTGAGGGGGAGACTAAGGGATTGCCTGCGGCGTCTGTCCGTCGTCTGTCCGTAACGCTACAAAAACTTCAATAACTTTTTACTCTGGGCTTCAATTGCAATCAAACTTCGAGGGAAGAGGGGTCATACAAAGTTTCACATTTTACCATATATGAAGGTCACCTCAAGGTCAAAGCTCACAGGCAGGGGTCAATGAACTTTTAGAGCCCAATGATAAGTTTTTATGGCGCGTTTCTATTATGGGTCATCACTTTTTATTCATAGGTCCGTTTGTGACTAAACTTGGATGGTAGATGTCCCTTGGGGAGTGGATGGTCACCAAAAGGTCAATGGTCACAAGCATGGGTCAATGAACTTTTAGAGCCCAATGTTAAGTTTTTATGGCGCGTTTCTCTTATGGGTCATAGCTTTTGATCCATAGGTCTGTTTGTGACTCAACTTGTATGGTAGATGTCCCTTGGGGAGTGGATGGTCACCCCAAGGTCAATGGTCACAAGCATGGGTCAACAAACTTTTAGAGCCCAATGTTAAGTTTTTATGGCGCGTTTCTATTATGGGTCATAACTTTTGATCATAGGTCCGTTTGTGACCAAACTTGGATGGTAGATGTCCCTTGGTGAGCGGATGGTCACCACAAGGTCAAAGGTCACAGGCAGGGGTCAACGAACTTTAAGGGCCGAATGTTAAATTTTTTGACACATTTCTTTTCTGCCATAAATTTTTACCCTTTTATATCTCTTTTTATCTGTTATATCCCATTCGCGTACAATTTCTTGTACGCGAATGGGCGAGACACATTATGGCTCTTGCCTTGTTGTTGAAACTGAATGGCAAACTGCCCTTCATCAATTGAAGTAAACACTATGTATTCAATTTTTCAGTAGTAACTATCCTGATAAAAATAGAGGGCATGCATACTCAGATTGGTCATAAAGATATGAAATATGATTGAATATGATTATGATGGTAAGTATTTGGGGAATATTGATTCTCTTGACAATCTGGATCAGTATTTGAGTAATTTCAAATGATTCTACTTCAATAATTATACAAAATACCCATAAACATGGTTCTCCACACACTAAACGAATGGGGGTCAAAGGGCATGCATACAGAGGTTGGTCATAAGAATTATAAAATATGATTAAATATGATAATGATGGTAAATATTTGGGGAATATTGTTCCCTTGACAATCTGGATCAGTATTTGAGTAGTTTCAAATGATTTTTCTTCAATAATTGTGCAAAATACCCAAAAACATGACTCTCCACACACTGAACGAATGCGGGACTAAGTGTCCCGTACGTAACTGTCCCATACGTAACACATCATGTCTGTCTTTAATTAGAACATATTAGTGCTTTTTGCCTCATGACTTTGAAACTTAACTCTGATAATCTTGAGTGTTGTGACTTTCATCACACTGAGTTACAAGTTGTAGAATGAAATACTTGCAGAGAGTTTTGAGGTTGAAAAAAATGTTCAAAACAAAATTTTTCTGGTCCCATACGTAATGACACATATTTTCTCTTCTAGAACATAATTGTCAAGGTTATTTTTCTCAATCTTTTACATGATTATACTTCTCCTAGATATCAATCACCATGATGAAGTTAATTTGTATGATCAAAGACCATTAACACTATTTTTCAGGTCATAAAAGTCTCTGAATGTCCCATGCGTAACGTGCATGTTATCTTAGACTTGCCCTTTGATGATGAAATGTTTCCTTTTTTCTTTTTTCTTTTTTTCTTTTTCTCATTGGTGTCATATAGGATCACAGCCATCCAGTGAAATCCACCACAGCTCTAGGGATAGTCTGAATGTTGCACAGCCTTTTGGGTCGCCTGCTACCCAGAGAAACAGTACATCATTCCAAGCAGCTTCTCCAATGTCTGAAGGGTTTTCTCCTGCTGCAAATCCAAATACCCCCGAAAGATCTGTGATCATTGAGCCCGGACATGCTCCTCCATCGTATCAGAGACACATGGCAATGAGAAGAGCTTCAATGGATTCCCCAAGGACTGCTGTTGAAGATTTCCAGTTGCCGTCCATTGTCCGTGTGTACTCCTTGCAGGATGAAGGAACTCAGAATCTAGAGGATCGACTTGTGAAGGACAAGAGCACTGAAAATCCTAGCTTGCCCAACGGAGGTGTACTGCAGGAGGATACATCATCACACAACTCAACAGAGACTGGAGCTATGATTGGTACATTAAGTGCAGAAGGTAAGTGCTCGCTCTTTACTCCAGGAGAGATAATGTCCCCTTAAGCCATGCGGTAAAGACCCAATGACTATATACTATTGATTTATTTTTTTTTCTGTTTGTTGCTTCACTCAAAAGATGGTATCATTTAGTACTTTTTGCGTGAAAAGTTAGTGTTCAGAATTCTCAAAGAAGAAAAGTAAAAGATAAGAAATGGGTTCAACGTACTCTATATATAGCAAATATCAGAGCAAGAGCTAATTTTTGTATCTTCTTGTTCTTCCAGTTTCACAAAGCCACATAGCAGGAAGAATATGGTATCCACCTTCCCCTGGCCAAGTCAATCCTAGAGGACCTGAAGTGTTGAACCACCAAAGCATGCCGCAAGTGAGTATGAACCATGCACCCGTTGTAGAAAACGGATCATATGTACAATCCTCCAACCAGCTGAGCTGCATCATAGTGAGCCCGACTGGAAATGCCCCGACGAGCATGCATAATGTGCCGCTAGCCATCAACAGTCCACCACCAACCCCTCCTCAGCAGATTCATATTCCTGTGCCAAGTCACCTGTCTGGCATCCAGTTTCTGCCAGCAGCCCCTTGTGTCGAAAACAACAATCAAAATCCTCGGCTGTGTGGGAGGGATCATAGTGGAGGAAATGTTACTGATACCAGTTCTCATCCTCCAGTAGAGGTGAACAAAGTACCTCTCCTTATGAAACTACTTGAAACAGACTTGTTGATGACATCACGGAGCTATCCCCAGCCCCAATGGCGGAATATTCTTCCAACTGTGAACACTTCCTTGAATACAGATTCTCAGCAGGTTGTCTCAAGCGCGGATGCTCATTTCCAAGCACAGAATTGCAATCAAGCCGGGATTAACAAAGGCACCACTGATCGTAGCAATAGTGACAGTCCACCAGTCTGTACCATCTATCCTTCTGGATCTGGCATCATGGCACCCAATCCACAGTTGCAGCTCTTCCATAAGTAATGGCTGGAAACTTTGCACAGAGATGAAACAAAATGTACCTTTTGGCATGTTATGCTGGCCAAGCCACATGCCTAGAGGGCTGTAGGATTACTACTGGCTGAAATTGAGTGTGCTGTATTTGCCACAATATTGCCATCAGAACTGAACTGTTTAAGGGGGTAACACTTGGCAACCTTTTCAAGAGCAAAACTGATATCAGCAGAATTGCAATGGAGTCCTGTCGGCTAGAATATTCTCATGATCAGCTTGCTCTTGTCTAGCAGGGAAGGCTCTACCAATGTGATAACTTTTTGCAAACATATTCTTGAACAATCAGAATCGCAATCTCTTCTGTACATTCCCCTACAAACCTCTTTCAGGATGGTATTTTCAGTGCTGTATTTCTGTGGCTCGTCTTCCAACTTCAAGTGAAATTGTTTTTTGATGTAAAGTTTGCATTACATTGTATAAAGATGTAGTGCAACACAGTATTTGTTGTAGGACAATCATCTCCCTGAATACTTCAAATTATAATAAGATGCTTTAGGGGCAATTCCGCGGTTAGTAACGTTACATTTGAACAAATTTAGATATTTGTTTTTACCACTAAATTACCATTTATTCATTTCAAGTCAAAATTATGTCAAAAACATGTTCATCCTTCCCAGGTTTATGATACAGAAAAGAATGAACACAATCCAAGAAATATTAGAATTGCTATAGCAACTTAAAGGGCTGGTTAGTAACGTTACGAAAAAAGGACATGACAAAAAAATCAATGTCTTGTAACAAAAAGTGTGCAAAAATTCAAGTTACTTCAAACAAAGTGTTGCATTAATTTCAACTATTACATCATAACAAATGTTCATGCAAATTTTTTTAGCAGTTCGACCGATGATTTTTTAGCTAGACCCCCAAAAGCATGGTTAGTAACGTTACGGTTAGTAACGTTACATTTGTCCGGAGTAATTCCGCAGGTCATTTCACCCTTTTGTAATTGACAAAATGTCACATGACTTCTGGAGTATTTAAATGTATTCATCTTTTACCCTTTAGCAAAACTTTGAGGAAAAAATTTCAAAGGAACCGACTGTAATTTGCATTTAAAAGAATTTCAGCATCCCCAGTCCCACATGTACATTTTAAATGATGGTTTTAGATCTCGCAAAATCAATAAATACGAAAAATAAAATCTGAATTTGAAAGACCCTAATGATTGGTGAACATCCATGGCATTAGTTGATACCTAGATCAAAGGGTAAGATAAAGAGGCACATTTCTTTTATCCATGTCATGTCCACCTAACTGCGGAATTGCCCTTTAGGATGTTATGTGTGCCGATATTAAACTTTAGAGTATTATCATTAGGAGCATGAACGTGTAACACTACAGGTACCATGATGTGCAGTTGCATGAGAAAGCAGTTTCAAAGGCAGTTGTTCTTGGGTGTTGAAATGCCCTTTGGGTTTCTTTGTCGATGTGTTGAACTGGCTTCCTAAAGCAGTACATACAGTATGATGAGTAATTTCCTTTTTCTTCTTCAACTTGCTGCAACATGAGCTACTGAAAGTGATACATGTACTTGAGAATCACTATCCTGTAAGAAGAGACTGTTGTACCTGTCTTAAAGGGATCGTACAGTTTTGGTTGAGACCTAATTTCAGGTTTCTAACATTTTTTGGTGAGATAATGAGAAACCTGTTATGAAATATGAAAGAGCATGTAATTCTTTGATGAATTCAATGTTTATTTGATGAAAATTGTTTATGAAATGGCCAAGATATCCCAAAAAGAGCGATTCTGATAAAGTGTGGGACCCACACTTAATTACTATCGCTTTGTTTTACTTTGTTTTTGGATGTTTCAGTTATTCCAAACCCGATTTTCATCAAATAAATTTTGAATTCCTCTAAAAATGGTATGCTCTGTATATCATAAATGTTTTCTTGATATCTCGCAAAAAGTTAAAAGCCGAGTTCTAATCTCCACCAATACTGTACCACCATCCCTTTAACATTGGTAGTAAATATATAAATGTCGGCTTGAAGTTGACACTTCTTATGCACTTCCATTCTGCAATACTGTTGGTGGTGTACATAAATTTTCTTGAGAACCTTGCCAAAGATTAAAATGTTGGGTGTATCTACAACCTAGTCATTAAGAGGTACAAATTGTAGCTGCCATTACAAAGAGGCAGCTTTCATATTGATGTGTGTATTGTAGGATTGTACAGGACAACTGGTGACACCTACAATTGATGCATTGTATCATAATGGACTGATCTGGCAACTATGGCTGAAGTCACGTCACAACTGTAAAATAATCTTTTAGAGGACATCGGTATGTAGTTGACTATCTCTTGTCTCTGGCATCTTGGGCCTTACTCTAGTCCCATTCAATAAGTAATCCTTTGTCCTTTGATGTTTTAATCAGTACAGTGCAGTGGAACCTCATTATGAGGCACAGATGGATACAGCAAGATTCATGCTGAACCTGGTTTGAGGAGCTAATTTTGTAGGTCATTTTCCATTAAAAAAAAAATAAAAAAATCACTGATAAAGCAAGATACCCAATAAACAGTGTACATGTACTAAGGAAATTTCAGGTGACCCAAGCATCAGCAGTGTACCAGAGTTCCCCTGTACAATATGCAAGTGCATTGTATTAACAGTTGCCTCTCCTTACTTATTCAGTTCACTGCCAATTTGACATTTAGTGGGTTGTGTGTCTGTTTGTTTGCACTGAGCCATGTTACATTTGATATGTTATTGCTACATGCTTTTCAAGTGTACTGTACCCCGGATTATGCATTTGTCATTGTACCAATGTCTTTCCTGCAGTTTATCACCTTAGGGGAAAATGTGTACAAGAGGAGAAGTTCCTTCTTTTTTGAGATTCTAGGCAATGTAGTGTTCTTGTCTCTCATACAGCATAAATGGAATTAGTGTGAATGCTAAGCCAAGTTCAAGATGTTGGTAGAATATTTCTTGTTTCTGAGCTGTAGAAGGAATGCCCTTCATACACTGTATAATGCTGCTTCTTTGTACAGTTTGTGTATGTGTTCTGTTTTGACAGGAACTAAGAAGACATACAAGTGTACTTAACTAGCATTTAGTGTAAGCCTGCAATGTGTATATGGCAAGAGTATAAAATTGTATCCATGTATTTCTCTGGAGCTAACCATTGAAAGTACATTATGATACATATATATCTTTAAAGATCTTTTCCCTTTTTATTTTCTCTTCAGCGCTATCAATGTAATAAGCAGTTTTGTAGTTTTGCTTTTGCAGAAAAAAAGTTCTTCGCTATTAAAAAGGCATGTTGCTTTTTACCAGTTCACATAGATAACCATTTGTGATGTAAAAATTAAACATGTACAACTGTAATCCTATGAATGGTGTTTGCCAGCACATCCACCTTAATACTGCATCATTACATCCTAGTATTTGGCACGCATGATCGAAAACCTCAAACACTTGGAATAGATAGATAAATAAGATTGGTTAATTTCCTCAAAACAAAAATGACACATTGCAGCCCTGAGGTTGAATTGGATGAATACCCAGATCTGTTCATTTTTGTATTCCTCAAGAGTATAATCATGATGCTTTTGTTTTTCCAGAGAAATTACTTGTCATAGTGTGTGGCATCCACTTATAAGTACACATACATGAAGTACTAGAAATGTATACAGAGTGTTATGTAGTGGATTGTTTATGGAAATTTTAGGAGCTCAGCAGAGGCTCCAGCATCAAAGAGGAATTGCATAGGAAAGTGAATGCAAATGTTCTCATTACTTTCATATAAACTCGATTTCATTCAGATTTTCCATCGGGTCATGTGTATGATCCTTATATTGTAAAAAACTGACATACTGTTAAAGTGGAAATTTTCGCATTTCGCACAACCAGAATCTAGCACAAAAATACTGTACAAACACATGAATATAATTGCTTGCCGTATGTTCCAGTAATTGATGTCTTGATTCCGTGGAATTAACAACTCACAAAACTCTTCTTGCCAGGCCAAGCACGAAAAATTAGTCATGCGAAGATATCCACTTGTACAGTACTTCCTCTTTTCCTGAGGTCCAGATGTGAAAGTTGATCAGCACAAGGACTTGCATGGCCAACACTTTGCTATGCAGATGTAGAGTCAGTATGCTGTATTATAGTTATTCATCATCCGCCATTACAGCTCTCTAGATACACCTATTTAGCAACTCAAATTTAACCTAGTTGATCAAGAAATACAGGATTACCGTAATGGGGTCATAATGTGTTCTGTGTGTGTTTTTGTAGTCAAAGGCATTAGTGTGAAGCTGCACCTGAAAAATGCAAATTTGCTCACGTATGTTCTTGAGATATGAACTCTGAAATATTTCGTTATTTATTATGTTTCCTTACATGTTAAGTATTTTCTGTTCACACAGGCAGGCCTACATGTAAATGTATTCATCATCATGATCAGTCCTCATCACTGTAGAATAAGCTGTGAAATCAACTTTGAATTATATGTGCTTATCTAAACATAGACTCGAATTTGAGTACATATGAGTGTTCATAGTGGGTAAAGGAAACATTATTTCAGTAACTGTATCAGTGACAGTACTTTCGTCAGTGTATTCCTTGCCTGGTTTAAAACTGGAGGAAATGTCAGTCTTGGGGGCGAGCGGCAATTCATGTGATTGGGATCGGAGTGAAGAAGCCCTCTAAACATCTCTTTATTGGAGAATGCATCTTTCTGACTAAGATATTGGTACCAAACACTGCAATTGTTTTGAACGAGATACATTTGTACAGTAATTCAAACCAGAACAGAATTTTAGAGAAGGTTCTGAGGAGAATAGCGTTTAATTGGAATTGGATGAAACTACTCGAACATTGGGGATATAAACAAAAAGTTAAGGAGTGAAACAGCATTCCTAAATTAAAAGCCAGAATTTTGTGTCAGAAGTTCTATACAGTGTATTACTCATGTAGACCCAGGCTTTAATTTGTAGCTCTATTATTCATGATAGTGTAACATACATATAACATACTGTACCCTCCATGTACATAAAAAAGTTTGTATATGAATTGTACATGACGTGCCTATGCTCTCCCGAGAGAAGTATGGAAGTTTTCAAGGATACATTCCGGACCAGTTGTTCAGATGGATACCAAAGAACTGCCACATGATAGTTTTATACACGTCCTTCATTCGCCTTGTAGGAGTTTAGTGATGTTTAGATTTAATTAATTATAGGTTGAAGGTTAGTGAAGTAACGTAAGACACTGTACATTGTAAAACAAACGTTGACAGGAGAGAGAGAGGGAGAGAGAGAGATACAGTACAAGTTCTTTGTTTGATATGTTTTGCAACCCTTTTTAATCGTGCTATGTGCCCTACTGCAACAAAGTTTGAAATGTTCAAACCTTTTACAAACCTGAGAGCTGTTACTGGCTGATTATTCTGTTGTCAATGTCAAGACTAATGTAAGCTCCTCGAAACGAATGGAGTGGTTGGAAGTTTCTGAAAGCAAGTGAGTGTGTATTGTATAGTAGTATACAATAACTTGTGTACAATGTAGAACCAATTTTGTGCTTGTGGGGTATATGGACTTTTCGAAAGGAGTGGAGTGGTCGAAAAAGAATTGTACAGTTGGAAACATTTTCTAATTTCGTGTGAAGGAAAAGATCTGTGCCCACGGGGACCTATGACCCAATGGTTTCTACTCCACTTACTGCTTATACAATGCACATAAGTACTTGAAATCTAATGTGCATCATGTTTTGCTATGTTGGGCAACTTGCTCTTTGCTTGTCAGTGATAACTGTTATGATAGGCATTGGGTATGGATGGGTAAGATGGGCCTTGGGTATACATGGGTAAGATGAAACACCAAAAACGAGGGGACCACATTCCAACGACCTAAAAGCCATGGTAATTTTGTTCTTCTTTACTAGGACCTAGGGTACAAAAACAAAGATTAACGTAGAGAGTTGTGACCGTCAAATTGACATGTAATCGGAGGGATTTATTGTACCTGGCCTCTTCATCAACGACTTTCCACTCTTATGTCTTCAATGCGCATATTGATGCTCAACTATATACAGTGTAGTACAACTGTACACTAGTAATCATTATTGATCACTTGATAACCGAAGAGTAGAGTTCATGCAGCATTCATTAACTGTCTACTAATCTGTTAGGGCACAGTACATATGTACAATTGTATGATGAAATCTTCACTACTCCAAGCACACAAACAAAAAACACGAGTTTGATACCATTGAAACATGACGTTGGGTTCATGCACGTATAGTGGAATGCCACATTGTCGAGTCCCTTTAAGTTGTCATGGTGTTTCAGATGTCAGCAGTAATGGATGAATTGCACAGCTGACAGTTGTCCTTATACCAAGGCCTAGCTCACTTGAAGAAACACTCGTGTGACCAAGCAGGGAGGCCACCTTCCTGGACCAAGATATGTCTTGCTCTCTCACCAAGAAGGCGGACTCTTATATAGGGCGACATCCGGATGTCTTCTAAGCAGCTGATAAATTATTCGCCACGAAGTTGCTTCGAGACGTCTTCTTAGTCACGGAGACGTCTCGGGAGACCTGGCGAAGAAATTCAGCGTCCACGAATTGGCCGCGACCATAGAGACGTCGCGGAGACGTGGCGGAAATGCCTCCGAGACTAGCTGGAGGCGGGAAAAACTCTCCCGAAAAAAAAAGAACAAAAACCAATAACAAAAACAAATAAACGCGAGAAATGTCAATTTTCTCGCGACTCCCCGGAGACCAGGCAAGTCTCTCGGACGCGACTAGCGAGACCTGGGTCTCCACCAGATTGCCGCTAATACAACATGTACAAGTCTCCAAGCCAATGAGATACTCGCGAGTCTTCGGGTTAACGAGTAGGCTGGCATGCATCTGTGTGGATTTTAATTTGAATTTTCTGGGGAAACTGATTTCGTATTTACATCAGAAGTTGCATGTCAATGAAAAATTGTAAATTACTACATGTATTGATACTCCATGATTGTACAGGGTGTAAGTGCGTAGGCCTATGACACCGAGACACCGTCGAAGAGGAAACTAATCTCTTTGCTTTTATAAGCTGTATACGCGTGTTTCTGTGGGAGTATCTGGGAGATGCAAATTTGCTTGGTTGCCATGACTGAACGAAGAGACGAGAGACGGGGACTACAATAAAGGGGGATCCACCCCTTAATGTGTTCCCTTGTTTCAGGCTTTCCGGCTAGCGTCTGTGACGCTAGAAACTGGACAGATGACCACCACAGAAGCGGACCAATGTACTCGGCCTTTGTCTAGAGGACCCTGGCCGTAATCCGAGATAAGCGAGCATTGTGGTCGCTACACTGAAGCAAAGCAGATGCCAGGTGCTCTTTAACTATACTTAAACAGAAAGATCCGTCTGTCCGGAGGAGTCTTTTATTTTGTTGACGTTATTGCTCTCCTCCGTATATAGGAGGGGATTCCGTGAAGCCAGACGCGATCTCCGCGGAACATACAATATCCCCGACGACCAGATACAGAGCGATCTTTCGGTCAACTTTATACTTTGCTCATGATGGTCAGAGCACGGATATATTTTGTGCAGGACCCATGCCAACAAGAGTAGGGAGGGGTATGGAGACCACTCGGAATAAAGATCCAAATACGCTATATGCATATACATGAGAATACTCATGTACATATACCTGCATAATGGAGCTATATGTACTACGAAAGTACTGTAGCTCCATGTTTGTGTGATTGTGTCATCCACCCACACACAAAACATGAAGTCCGAATATCTCCATAGTGATTCACACTCGCGACTAACTGTCATTGGCTGATCGTTTTACTACATTTCATTTTGCCTTGCCGTTATCACCCCCGTTTTCCAAGAAACCTCGTCACTTTCTATTCAATATTCATCCCCTCCCCTCATTTAGTTCTGTCAATGTGATAAGTACATGTCCCTTTGTTTTTACACTATCTCACGTACGTATACTTGAGGTTTCCTGCTACGATCGCGTCGATGATGTTCGCATAATGATGTCTAAGGGGAAATCAAGTCCAAATATAACTTAGCCTTATAAGGATGAGTAATATATTACGAGTTCAATGGTATAATTTTGATTGAAATCCGATGAAAAATAAGAAAGTTATGACATTTTTAATGTTTCGCTATTTTTTTTCGGAAAACAGTTCTTGAACGGTCAATATGAAAACAATATGTATGCAAATGGCAAAATGAGCATATCATTCCCAGAACAACTTACCATATTATAGTTATTTTGAAATTTCCAGTTTTTCATTCAAACGCAGTTATGCCCGAGGCTCAAGTAAATCCTCGTATATATATCTAACTGATCGCTATTCTGAAGTTATTTATCCCGGAATAACATCATGTTTCAGATTTCAATGACAGAAACATTGAATTTTTGTCCTTTTTGTGAGGTTATGACATAGTTAGCTCACACATTTGCATATCCATATCCACTGTACAAGAACTGTTATGCAGAAATTAGCAAAACTTCAAAATGTAATATTTTTTCATTCGATATCACTCAAATTTTTATCTTTGAACTCGTAAGATTTTAATCTTTTTTATATATTAAGACCATGGACCTACTAACGAATGGACTTTTCAACAAAACCTACCACTCGTAGTACGAGATCCGCCGCCACCTGACTATGCACATCTCAATTAGTACATACAGGGGCCCGTTGCATAAAAGTTACTATTATGGTAACTTTGCCATCCAATGGTAACTACCATGGCAACAATACTCAACAGCCAATCAAAATCATGAATTCCATAGAAGTTACGGTTGAATGGCAAAGTTACCATAGTAACTATAATGCAACGGGCCCCAGGTGTCGAAAAAAAAAGTGATGATTGCATAATCATGCATCGTCACTGAAAAAAGAATTGTTTCCCCAATTCTGGTCTTATTTGGCTGATGCGCCTTTTCAGATTGAAACGTCTTTGAATAAACGCCAATGATTAGAATCAGCAAACCTCAGAACATCTGTTTTTGCTCTGGAAAAATGTGCGGAAAAGGTGGAAAATGAGATAACAAATCATGATCAATTAGCTAAAAACTTAGTTACCTCTTCAAAAGTACCTGCATTTCGCTAATGAAAATATCTGAACGGTGATATACCAATACATACCACAACTGCCCATGTATTTTCCTTGATTTTATTCTGCGCATTTAGTTTATAGATTTTTCAAAGTTAGGGTGTGTTTTGCCCCGGCTTGCCGGCGGCGGAGCTCATACGATGAAAGAAGGGAAGAATGTTTAAAATGCTTTTGTGACACTTTTGACATAGACAGAGGCATGTATCAGTCAAGGAAATGATGAATGCCCATGATTTGGACTGGATTTCCCCTTTAATGGGACCATGGGTATAGGCCCTATATACACGTGCAGATGTGTACTAAGGGAGGTGTGACTCACACCTCCCTGCATGATTATTTATTAAATGAATGCATGTATGTACATACATGCATTCATTTAATATGAATTATGCTATAAGTTCAATCAATCATAGTTTATTTCCAATCAACGAAAATCAAAACGTAATACAAAGTATACATATCATGAAATGATATTGTCTAAACTTTTACAAAAGGTTCATGTAATATACGAAATAAATTACATACATCAACATATGCACAATAATCAGAAGGAACGATGCGTATACATGTATACTTCGCGTTTATGTTAAGTTTATGTTATACGTTACAACATAAGTTTATGTTATAAGTTTATACGTTATAACATAAGTTTATGTTATAAGTTATAACATAGTTTATGCTATAAGTTTATGCTATATACGTGTATGCTACAAGTTTACGTATGCGTTTGCATATCTGGTTCGAAGACTACGCTCATCACCAATATCGCGTTGCAATAATTTCATACGACAAAAACAAAACAAACAACAGTCAGCTGAGACTGCTTCTGTTTTGGTACAGAAAAGAATAAAGTCGATGAAGTACGTAGCATAAATTGCAGTCATCATGCAGTCATCATGTATAGGACAGTGTTTATCATAAGACATTCCAGTGTAACACTGCAACGATACAACAACTTTCAAAAGTTGTTGTTGGTTTTTTTTGACAACTTTTAAAAGTTGCAAACATTATCACTCCATGTATGGATATGGATCTGCAGCCAGCAGATGTATTCAAATCGCTAAACGTCATAAAATTATGTAACTCGCAAAAGTCACTCGCAGAAGACCATGGCTGTTATCACAAAGATATACAAAATTTTGCACATTCCCCATACACATCCATCCTGGAACGTCCTTGCATATAACATGTGCAATGAAACCCTTCATGACTCACTGGATTATTCGGAAAGTGGACGGTGATCCCCACTGACCGTACTCCATCCACCTCATAATGTGCTCCCTTTATTGTTTCAGGCTTTCTGACTAGCGCCTGTTTTTTCGTAACCAAAGGCGCTTCCGGCTAAACACTTGACTACTTTATGTAGGCCCTACCACATTCCATTGTGTAGACAAACACAAGTGCGGGTGCAGAGAGGTCATTCATAAAATAAATATGGCCTCCGATCGAACTCTCCCCTCCCCCAAATTTAGGCTGTCTTCCCATAAAATAGCCATTATTGTGGGCCTGCATGTGTAATAATCTTGTACAATATAGTTAGAATTAATCTCCTTTCAGACTATGAGAATTTGCCAACAACATGACTGTGTGTGTGTGTGTGTGTGTACATGTGTGTGTGATGTATTCACAGATTCTCGTTTAACAATTGTTTAACCCTATAAAGCCCAAGCTATTTCGACCCCTTCCATGCCCATGGGGGGGGGGGGGGGGGCAACTTATACTCTACATGACCCAACAATTGAAATTTCTTAAGGTCGTTCACTGAGGGCGCTATTTACCAAAATATAAAGAAATACATAGGAATTACACTAAAATAATGTTTTTTCTTTTTATTTCTTTATCCCCTTATGTAGTATATATGTTTTTATTTTTTTATTTTTAAATTTCTCACGGTCAACATGTGGGGCGCTATTCATTACAATAAAAAGAAATATAAATGAAACCTATGATGTATTGCTTGGAATAGGTACATATTGGTATCACATTTCATATTTCCAAAATATGGAATTTTGAGTTTGCAGATTGATAATAATTATGATAAACAAATGATATTACAGGCAAAGCTTGTGTGAGGCAGGGAGGTGGGAAGAGAATGTCTCTTCCCACCTCCCTGTGTGAAAATAACACAAAATGAAAGGGTATAGTCTTTGAAAAACGCTGTATTTTCGATTGTTTCTATTATATCTATTGTTTGATGTCTATGTCATATAAAAACAAAGGAAATAATAAGAAGACCATTTCAGGGTAATTCACAACCATAATTGCTTCACATTTTGGTCCTTCAGCGAATTACAGCCAAGAAAACCCCCATTTCATCCACTATTATATTGTTAACTGAAAATTGAACAGAAAAATCATGCAAAATCTGACGAACATGGTTGTAAGTTTACGGTTGCCATGGCAACCAGCAATATCGGACATAGCTAAATCATATATCAAAATGTTTGCAATAAAATTTCAGGGAAAAGTCACCAAATTTGGTTCAAATCGGGTAAAGGGTATAGGAGTAGCAAACAAAAATATGGTAGGGGGCACAATGTGCCCCCCCCCCCCCTTGGGCTTTTTATAGGGTTAAGAAAAAGAGAGGATTCTCTGGTTCACGGCGTTGATACTTGCTGGAGTACAGTATATTGCCACCTATACAGGGGGTCTTTTTTTATAATAGTGTACAGTTCAGTTGAAACTTGTTTAGCCCATCGAGCTGGACAGCTCCATGTTTAGCCTGAACACTGTTATACTGAACTATACCAGACTTCTTGCCACCCGGCAAAGGGTGTTTTACCTATTCACTTGTGCAATCCACATACAGTACTTATACAGCCCCTGCTGATGGGAGCATATCCATCAGCAGCTGTACTTCTTCTGCGTATTGTTATATTCGTCCAATAATAGGTTGAACTAAATTTTCTGATCATCTTGTGAATTGTGTGTTTGGAGCTTTCACAATAGACCAATTCGGTTTGGATACTGTTTTTATGGTAATTTCTATCTGGATATACATGTAATTATGCCTAACAAAAGATAATTCATGCATTAGCTGATCAATAGCAACGCACCTGCCTCTCATTGCATAACCAGCATTGAAAGTACCTTTGTTCTTCTTTTGAAGCCCCCCCCCCCCCCGTTATGGCCGCCGTTTGAAGTACTGTGCTCTGAAGTTGGATTCATCTTACTACTAACTGAAGATTGTCACCATCGAACAAAATGTTGCATCACCAACAAATTAAAAAAAAATGAACAAAATGCAGCTATTTCTGATGGCCACTTTTGTGAACACAAACGATTTGATGCATCTCTTTACTTTGACCATGGACCTACAAAGAAAGACCTATCCAATCTATATGCAGCTGCTGCCAATTATAATGAAGGGGTGGGGCATTAAAAGAGCTCACCAGATCTATTCAGCAGAATCATAACCGGTTTGGATGAAAATGACTACTACATGTACAACGACTATTGTTCAGGTGAAATCCTTGGGTTGATATTAATGTACATGAAATGAGTCGTGATAATGGGAGAATTCCGGGCCAGTTTAAAGTTATTTTTATAAGCACAACAACGGAAATGTGACCAAAATCGGATGAAAAGAAAAAAAAAAGTTATAAATTGGGGAATTTTGTTAATTGAAAAAAAAAAGTTCCACAGCAGTCAAGATGAATATGCAAAACAATGATGAGTGAGTTGATGATGTCATCGCCAATTTGCCACATGTACAAAATCGAGAAATTTCCAGTCTTGTAACGTTTGAATACACAAGTCTCAAATCTTATTATGTTATCGATTATTTTACACTTTTATAAAAAAAGAATATAGATTTTTTTTCATACCTAATCAATTAAAATATCGTGAGGTAATGACATCATCGGCTTATATCCAATAACTGTATATTCACATCAACTGTTCGACAACCGTTTGGTAAAAATTAGCAAAACGTTACAATATCATAACTTCCCTTTGTAGTGTTCAAGGGCGCCGGAAGCGGGGGGGGGGGGGGGGGGCAGGGGTGGCACTTGCCCCCCCAAACAAAATGTTGGGGGGGGGGGGGGGCAAAACGAGTTTTTGCCCCCCCCAAAGTGCCCCCTGTAACAAATAATTAATCACTGATTTAAAGACCAAAATGAACAATAAAGGCATATTTCTTGTCTAAATGTAGTAATTTCATAACTGAAAATGCAAAAATTTTCGCCCCTAACGGGGCGAAAATTATACTAACAACATACAGTATTGTATCTATACACTAATAGGAACTTATGAGTAAATTTAGTGTATAGATGGTAGCCTCGTGTCCTCGAGTGTGCCCGCTGAAACATACCTTTAGTAAACCTTACATTTTTCATTTTCTTCTTTGTTTTCTAGCAGTATAAGAATAGTTTTTCATTGTTCGAACGATGCGATCACGTTTAAGCTTTTAATGAGTACATTTCAGATAAATTGCAAAGTGAAAGTGGCTCGCTCGTTCTGCCCGTACTTATAGTAAAATGAAAAGTTTTCATAAGTTATTATCATAGTCCTTCGCAGTGATTTCTTTTACTATGTTTAATTCCTCAGAAATTTAATTTAAAATGCTCTATAAAAGTGACTTTTATACTCTGTTTTTACAAAAAGTCCCTACCGTGGGAGGGGGTATCCTCCTCCCACACCCTCCCCCGCTCGGTCGCTTCGCTCCCTCGACGAGGATCTCACACCATCACATAATATACCCCCGTATGTTATAAGATCATAGTCCTTCCAACTGATTTTTTTTTTCAATATGTTAATTCCCTAGAAATTTACTTTTAAATGTTCTATAAACGCGACTTTTATACTCTGTTTTCACAAAAAGTCCCTACCGAGGGAGGGGGTATCCCCCCTCCCACACCCTCCCCCGCTCGGTCGCTTCGCTCCCTCGACGAGGATCTCACACCATCACATAATATACCCCCGTATGTTGTAAGATCATAGTCCTTCCAACTGATTTTTTTTTTCAATATGTTAATTCCCTAGAAATTTGCTTTTAAATGTTCTATAAACGCGACTTTTATACTCTGTTTTCACAAAAAGTCCCTACCGAGGGAGGGGGTATCCCCCCTCCCACACCCTCCCCCGCTCGGTCGCTTCGCTCCCTCGACGAGGATCTCACACCATCACATAATATACCCCCGTATGTTGTAAGATCATAGTCCTTCCAACTGATTTTTTTTTCAATATGTTAATTCCCTAGAAATTTGCTTTTAAATGTTCTATAAACGCGACTTTTATACTCTGTTTTCACAAAAAGTCCCTACCGTGGGAGGGGGTATCCCCCCTCCCACACCCTCCCCCCGCTCGGTCGCTTCGCTCCCTCGCCGAGGATCTCGCACCATCACATTACTAATGTACTCCCGTATGTTATGATCATAGTCCTTCCAACTGATTTTTTCAATATGTTAATTCCTAGAAATTTACTTTTTAATTCTCTATAAACGCGACTTTTATACTCTGTTTTTACAAAAAGTCCCTACCGTGGGAGGGGGTCCCTTGTAAAAAAATACCATGGTTTGACTATGAGGCATAACCATGGTTTTACATTGGATCCATCCATGGTTTAACCATAGTGCAATATGGTTTAATTATGGTCAAACCATGGTGCACTAGTGTCTAACCATAGTTTAACAATAGTTAAACAATAGTGCACTATGGTTAAACCATGGTATCTACGGTTAAACCATAGGTTTAGCATGGGTTAACCATGGTAATCATGGTTTAAAGGTGGTAAATTGGAACGCACTTACCATGACATTACTGTGGTATTACCATGGTCACTACTGTGGTTCTACAGTACCAAAACCATGGTTAAGAAAAAGTAAAACCATGGTTAAGGAAGTGTGAAACCATGGTTAGGAAATGGTGAAACTATGGTTAGGAAAAGATGAAACCATGGCAAACTTATGGTTTAACCATAGTGCAATATGGTTTAATTATGGTCAAACCATGGTGCACTAGTGTTTAACCATAGTTTAACTATATTTAAACAATGGTGCACTATGGTTAAACCATGGTAGCCATGGTTAAACCATAGGTTTAGCATGGGTTAACCATGGTAACCATGGTTTAAAGGTGGTAAATTGGAACGCACTTACCATGACATTACTGTGGTATTACCATGGTCACTACTGTGTTTCTACCAAGCCAAAACCATGGTTAAGAAAAAGTGAAACCATGGTAAAGGAAGTGTAAAACCATGGTTAGGAAATGGTGAAACTACGGTTAGGAAATGGTGAAACTATGGTTAAGAAAAGATGAAACCATGGCAAACTTATGGTTTAACCATAGTGCAATATGGTTTAATTATGGTCAAACCATGGTGCACTAGTGTTTAACCATAGTTTAACTATATTTAAACAATGGTGCACTATGGTTAAACCATGGTAGCCATGGTTAAACCATAGGTTTAGCATGGGTTAACCGTGGTAACCATGGTTTAAAGGTGGTAAATTGGAACGCACTTACCATGACATTACTGTGGTTTTACCATGGTCACTAACTTGTGTTTCTACCGTGCCCAAACCATGGTTACGAAGAAGTGAAACCATGGTTAAGGAAGTGTAAAACCATGGTTAGGTAAAGGTGAAAGTTTGGTTAGGAAAAGATGAAAACATGGTTTTACAGCTGCCAAACCACAGAATTACAACCCAAATCACGATACAACCATGATCCATTGTACATAGTAAACCCACTATTTAACCACAGTGCAATATCGCAGAAAAATGTATTTTTAACTACAGTTGTATTTCACAAGTACTTTGAGAAACCATGGGGAAAATTGGTTGGAGAAATATATTTTTCCACAATTGCTTTGCTATTTGATGAATAATGATCAATAAATAGCACAGTAGAGTCTTCACATAAAGTGATGAAATAAAAATATTTTCAGTAAATTACCTGGAGCAGAATAATAATTCTTACAATTCCTATACAAATGTATTGTGATACAGTACATTTGTAAACATGTATATGAACCTGGACTCTGAAACAGGAGAAAACCAATTCTCTATTATTTTCCTTCTAGCTATAGTCTAAAAAATATGTACAGCTGTATTTAAAAACTGACTTCCATGTGTGTGTTGGTGGATGGGTGCAGATTGTAAGTGTTAATTGATTCACTGTTTAATAAAAGAAGCTATATGTAGCAACGAGTAGGTCGATGCTCTTACCAGCATTGACTTTCACACCGCCAAAGCTCTCCCCAAAACATACATGTATATCGAATACACTATGGCCACATTGAGGAAACCAATAAGTCCCAATTTTCATGGCCTAGTCATGTGTATTCCTCTGAACATGCAGAAGTCAAACATTGCCCAATTTGATGCGCTTTTTCAGTCAAAACTGACTGACTGGAGTTGACTGTACTGTCATTAGCATTTAAAGGCACATAGACCCGGTGGTTTGCTTGCGTACACGGCGCACGGCATAAGCTTCCTTGCGAGACCTATGCTATCGACTCCTCTTTATCGTTAGCGTACACGGCGCACGGCACAAGCTTCCTTGAGAGACCTATGCTATCGACTCCTCTTTATCGTTAGCGCTTACGCTTTGACCCATTTCCATGAGTCCGAAGAAGTCCAATCCACTGCTGATGATGACAGCTTTAATATTTTTTTCTCTGAAGTCAAACAAAGAAGCATGCACCCTGGCATTCAAATTCTACGGACTGTCTGACACGCAGAGAAGACAATGAAGGCAACATTACCTAGCAACACCTACGCGCTTTACCGTTGACGACAGCTCAATTTCGGCAGTCTTTGTATCAATGCTAATGGTGATCGGCACTCTCATCTAAAAGCGCTGCAGCAACTACCGGGTCTAGGCACCTTTAAAATAAGAAAGTACACAAGGGTAGAAACAGTCAATTATGATTATACATTCAAAAGTTATTTTTCAGCAGCTGGGTGTGAGAAGTCAAAGTATCATACAAATATCACATTATTTCCAGTTGCAAAACTGTAGGTTTATGTAAACAAATCAATGAAGAAAATGTACTCTTACTGAACCTCAGTCAACAAATAAGACATAAGAATGCACATTTGCTCACTTTGCTGTTACGATTGAAAAGTAGCTTTTTATTGCTTCATGAGCAGCATCTTGACTGTACGTAGGTATGGCTTATTGCCAGTCACATGATTTAAAACTATAACAATATCACCTGCAAAGAATTAGTTGGATAATTAAATACAGTGTACATATATTAGTGCATGTTTGATGTACATGATCATTTGTAGCTTTGTATAGTTAATGCAAATTTGGACTTAAGTGACACCAGGAGCACTGGACAACAGAACAAAACAGCATCCAAAAAAAAAAAAAAAAAAAAATTATCTAGCAACCAACAGTCCTGACATGAGAGCATACATGCACACTTCACATGCTTTGAAAACTGTCCTTGTACTTCTACTGTCCAAGACTATCCAGCAGTAAGCTTTGGTGCAACTTCTGGATGAGGCTTCGCAGGAACTAGGTCTTGATATAGCTTGGTTAGTGTGCCCTTTGTCGTTGTGGAGCCTTGAGATGTCCTTCTTTTGCAACCGTGAGCCGTGAGAATTTTCTTGGGGAAGATCACTCCTGCAACGAACTGAGAATTTATTCATTACGCTATTATTTTTTTAAAATAATAATAACATGTAGTACGTGTTAAACTCTACTTCAAATACTCAACACACAAAATTCTTGCACAGAATAGCTACCTTGCAAAAAACATAAGAAGAATGGGATTAGATTGATGTGGTACACCTAGCCATCATTTCATCACTCTAATGTGCTGGAGAGATACTGTTTAAAATACAGTGTACTTTTACAATCATTTTAACCCCTAAGTGCCACATACAGGTGAAGCCATTATGTTCAACATTCCATATCATGTATTGTGCACAAATTGCCTAGAGTAATTTGATGTTTTTTCAAAAATTGATCACATTCTATTTTAAGCAGGTTGCCAATATTTTAGGATGCTGCATAGCATGCTGCTGGTATTTGAGAATGTTGCACAAGAATTTGGGTATGCTGCAGTGTAATGCTCAAATTCCTCATGAACCACACTAATAATGGGTTGAAAAAAAGAAAGAAACAAAGTAAGAAAGAGGAGTATCTTACCCTTGATGACATGGAAAAGCGGGAGAAAGTATGACATCAGTAGATGGACTTCTCTGCACCAGAATTCAGCCAGGAGGATGCCATACACATATCAGCACTGCATGTACTTGTACCCATGAAAGGAGCTAGCTAGGGGACAGCCTGATCGATGGTCATGGGTGGACTTCAAGTCTTCTATGGAGAAACCTTCTCGTGTCAGCCACTGGCACAATCAATCATTGATTCTGATGAGGAAAAAAAATAACACAACATAACGATAATAGTGATGATTGAGAGAAGTGAAATAAGGTTAGGCAGAAAAATCACACAGGAAAATTATGTATGTAACATACAAAATACAGCATTGGATGATTTAAAGTTTGGTGCTTGTGCTAGCTCCCAAATGACTGCTGGAATAAAAGACTCCCAAATATTCTACAATGTCGCATAGCATGCTGCTGGTTTTTGAGGATGTTGCACAAGAATTTGGGTATGTTACAGCGATATGCTCAAATTCCTAATGAACCATACTGGGTTGAAATAAAGAAACAAAGAAAAAGGAATACCTTCTCCTTGATGACATGGTCAAACGGGAAAAAACATGACATCAGATGATCCACTTCTTTGCACCAGAATTCAGCCAGGAGGATGCCATGTACACATATTGATGTAAATCAGCGCTGCATGTGTATCATGTACTTGTACCCATGAAAGGAGCAAGCTAGTGGACAGCACGATCAATGGTCATGGATGGACCTCAAGTCTTCTATGGACTGCAAGTCTTCTATGGAAACACCTTCTCACATCAGCCACTTGCACAGTCAATCTTTGATTCTGATGAGGAAAAAAAAAACACGACATAACAATAATACACCTATTAATGATTGAGAGAAGAAAAATAAGGTTAGCCAGAAAAATCACACAACAATCCGTTAGGTGAATGATATACTGGTATAACATACAAATTACAAAATACAGCATCCTTTGCCATTGGGGGATTTCAAGATCAGTGCTAGTGCTAGCTCCCAAATGACTGACTTAAACTGAGCTCCAACACCGACGGTCGGATTAACTAAGCGATACTTATCAAAGTTATTGATCCCCAGCAATAGGTGTTGGAAATCGCAGCATCGCAAGGTCCGTGAGAATCGCACGACGAAAAGTGATGGCGCATGATTACACTCGAATATTAAAAGATGCAGGACTGCTTAGTTTTTAGACACAAAGTGAGGAAGACAGACTAAAATGCCCCAAATTTCAACCATTCTTCAAAACACAACTTAATATTTAATTTTATGCTTCCAGGCTCAGATTTATGAAGCCACATGCTCAGATTTATGAAGCCACATGCTCGTGTAGGGCCTACGTTTCGTGGCGTGGGTGACCATTGCATTAGCATAGAATGTACATGCTACAGGCCTAACTCTTACACTACCAAATGGCGGAGCTAGGTTCAGCAGACGACATTCTTTGATTTCAACACCAAGCCCAGCACTTGACCGAAAGATTGGTCTGTATCTCGTCGACGGGGATATGTTCCACAGAGCAGAGACTGCATCTGGCTTTACGGATCCCCTCCTATAGACATAGTCCGGAGGTAGAGAGCCATAAGTAACGTCAAAAAAAAAAAAAAAGACTCCTCCTTCGGACAGACGAATCTTTCACAAGTTTGCCCAGCACCAGCAACCAGAAATTTATGACATATTTTTGAGGTCATCCTACCAGCACCTACGGACTTCAAGTTCACTTCAGTTTTATCGCCAGTGCCAGTGGCTGCCAGCGCTTAAGTTAGTGCTGAGACACAATCAAAGAGTATAGAAGCTAAGAGGGCGTACTCTCACGACTTCGCACGCAAACGGGTGTAGTACGGCATGGAGCGGGAGCCCAACATGGAGCCCAATGGCAGCCAATTTAGTAATAATACCGCAAGCTTCTTAAACACGTGAGCCTATGGAGCAAACCCTACCTTCCTTTCATTTTCTTCATTTTAAAAGGAAGCACACAGCGGTAGAATTGCATTTCAGACCTCAAAATATCACAAAAAGTATATTTTCTGTCAATATGTAAAAAAAAAAATTGAAGTAATGTAATTACTTTTTTATCAGTAGTCCCTCAGCAAGTTTGTGTTTGAGCTGACAAACGCCACCTATCTCTTTCTCTCTCCCTCCCGAAACATAGTTTGGTCTACCTACTTCAGCTCAAACTTTGTGGGCCTGCAGATTGCGATTGGAAAGTAAATAACATTTTTTTCAAATACATTTCATGGTTAGACAGGAATGATACTTCTTTACGACAAAACAAGATTCTAAGTACATACATGTACATCGGTACATATCGTACATATCTTCCCCTGTATGCCCCCTAAAAAGGGGAAAAATGAAAGGGAGACAGAAATACGAGGACCCAGTGATACGGCACTGATATCATGATCGCGAAATATACAGTACGCCCTCTAATCAATCTATCGGTCTGTTGCTTTCAATGGCGGAATGGCGTCCGTATTTCGCCCATGAGCGTACTAGTTCGCAGGAGTAAGCCCTTGTGTCTTAGCGTAGCTTCTACTGATACTCTTGATTCACTGGAGCAGTTACCACTAGAAGTCCTAACAGAGTTAGCAGAAAATAGTGTTGTTGATGTAGCTTGCACCGAACCTGATATCACCACCCAATATGAGGTAGGCCTATGCCTACTAACATTGTTAGGGATTACGCCTAACTGTTAGAACTACCGACTACCGTCTTGTTAGCCCGACCAGACGCTGTTAGAGTACGCTGTGCAAATAAATTATAGCCTGTCGCTACTAGTAGGGTTGGGGGTACCACGTATCGCCACCCTAAGGATCTGTAGCTCGTTTATTCTAAAAATATAACACACATCCGCCTAAATTCTTACCTCAAATATGCCATAAATACTGCAGTTTTGAATGTCGTGACCGTCTCATTGATTATGAATCTCCGTTTTAAAATAGCGCAATTTTAGCGCGTGCGTTTCATTTTCTTCGCGCAGCTAAATTAAGGGAACCTTGCGATCGGCACCCCCTAACCTCCATAGGTATACACGTGAATTTCACAGCATAGGTAATACAAGTGAATTTCACAAGCCATAGGTATACACGTGAATTTCACAGCCATGCGTCGTTACTGAGCGGATGTGTAATTTCTAGCTTGGTTTGTTTGAGTTTGATTTTCGTTTCCTCGTTTTCATTGTTTTTATAGCTCATGACACTTAATCCCGCGCGTACCTTTTCGTTCTATACGCAAACAGCCATGATACGCAGGGTGCCGATGGGAAGGTGCCCTGCCGATAGGTGGTGCCCCAACCATACTACCACTATAACAGGGTTAGGCCTAGATCTACACTGTCTACAGCGACTGGGTTGTGTATAGAATCTAGTTACCGTAGATAACTTGTAGAATTTACGTGACACAGTAACACTAACAGTTCAGTACAATACAGTAGCTGAGTTAGAACAACTCATTCCAAACTCTTGAGCTCTCATGTCATACTCTCACACTCACTGACTCAGTCACACTTTCAGATACAGAACAGTCTACTGGACTGGTTATCCCCACTTGATACGATCATGCGAAATTTGCACAGCAGGGGCAGGGCCGCTGCCGGCCCCGGGTCGGTCGGGACAATTCAATGCAAATCTCGCTGGTAATTATTTTAGCTAAGATTAGGTCTACTAATAATGTATTAAAAGTTACGTTGACCAACCTTCCTCGAAGAATCCCAAAGGAGCAGTTCCTCTTTTTCTTAGGGGCCGTTTGCTAGCCATTTCTGAAAATATCAGATGGTTCGTACGTCGAGATGTTTGACTCCGGTCAGATATCATCACGAAAGAGCGTTTGAAATGATGAACATCAATCGTAGCCGTGTGTGTGGTTTTTGAGCGCGGTCGCGGACTAACGGTTCAGCAGTACATACACGTAAGGTTCAATCAGCGACAACAACAACACGCACATGACCTCTTACGTTACATTATTATCAAGAAAACTTGTAATCATTAAATTTTTGGTTTTGAATAAAAAATATATGTTTACAACTTTTTGTATTGCAGATTAATGTTTTTTCAATGTGTCAATATTTTTTGTGCTCCATATATTTTGAAATATATTTTTGTTGTGATCTTTGGTACGAACGAGCCTCATATCAACAACCCGGATCTCCCATTCATCGTACACAATTACACGCCGATTGCATTCATATAGTTTTCTATTGTTGTGTGTACATGTCAAAGCTACGGGGAACGAACGGGCGGCAATGAGTTACTACCTTTTTTTATTTTTTCACGAGTATGTAATCTCATTTAAGGTTTTTTACGTGCTTTATTCCGTAGTGAATAGATGTTGCATTTTAGGAATGCTGTAAATCAACCAAGTGAAGCAGCTTTTTGTTTGCAATGGTAAGACTACTGTTTGTTTACATAATCCTGTTGAAGCCAAACGGGTGCGGGTGGTTGCGTTAGATGAATGTCCGTCATGACTTGCATTGGCATTGCGGCCATCAAATTAAGAGTTTTCATATTGATTTTTGTGATCGACATCATTCAATAATCATAGTGCACGTGGTTTAAACTTTGGTAAAACAAAAAGTTAACCATGGTTTAATAACCACTGTTCTTATGCTATCATACCCAGGTTCCATGGTTAGAAATTCTAGAATATCATGGTTTTTCTGCACTCTATATCTGATCAGCATGGAAACCACGGTTGAAACCCCCATGTGAAAAAGTACTTCAAGTACTGCAGGAAATACTGCAGTATTATTGCAGTACTACTGCAGTACTCGTAGTACTTTTGAAGTACTTGCAGTAATCATAGTATATTTGCAGTACTTTTGAGGTAGTACTGCAGTACTTCTGTGGTAGTACGGCAGTATTATAGCAGAACTACTGCAGTACTCGTAGTAATTTTGAGGTACTTGCAGTAATCATAGTACATTTGCAGTACTTTTGAGGTAGTACTGCAGTACTTCTATGGTAGTACGGCAGTAATTGCAGTACCTTCGAGGTACTTGCAGTACTCACGCTATTCTCATTGTAATTTTGCAGTACTTTTGAGGTAGTACTGCAGTACTTCTATGGTAGTACGGCAGTAATTGCAGTACCTTCGAGGTACTTGCAGTACTCACGCTATTCTCATTGTAATTTTGCAGTACTTTTGAGGTAGTACTGCAGTACTTCTATGGTAGTACGGCAGTAATTGCAGTTCCTTCGAGGTACTTGCAGTACTCACGCTATTCTCATTGTAATTTTGCAGTACTTTTGAGGTAGTACTGCAGTACTAACACGTCTTCTATGGTAGTACGGCAGTACTTCTATGGTAGTACGGCAGTAATGGCAGTACCTTCTAGGTACTTGCAGTACTCACGCCATTCTCGTTATTTTGCAGTACTTTTGAGGTAGTACTGTAGTACAGTACTTCTATGGTAGTATATATATGGCAGTAAATCGCAGTACCTTACATCGAAATACTTACATTACTCATGCCATTCTCATTTAAATTTTGTAGTGCTTTTTTGAGGCAGCACAGTACATTGTAGTATAGTATTAGCAGTACTTGAGAGGTAGTTTTATTGATGATTCTTCTGCAGTTTATAAGTTGGCGAGTACTGCAGTACTTTTGATTTTTTTTTTTTTTTGAAGTGGCTTATTGTCGGTACTACTATTATAAGTAAATCTGCATTACTGTATAGCTATTGCAGTAATAATTATGTAGAAGCTTAGTGATGCTAATGCATGTATTTATTTCTGCTATAAAAAAAAATCATACAATGGACTAAAACTCAAACCTCTTTGTAGTACCTGTGGTTAACGCTATTTTAACCTCAGACCAGATTTTTACTGACGGGGACAATTTAACTTTCATATTTGAAAAAAAAAAAAAGAATTCACTATCTATTTTTAAATATTCCAATTTATGCTAGAAATCATATTTTGACTGAAACAGAGCTGCCAACCTCTGGATGCATGATTTAGTAATTTTTCAAGAGGTGCCCATTTCAATGTCTTAAACCTAATCAATGACTTAATGCAGCACAAAATCACACCGTAAGGTAAATATTCTAGCTCAAATAGGTTTTACTGTTCTTACATTGTCACAAAATAAATCACACATTGACATAATTATACTAGTGTGAGGTTCCTGCCCGAACAGACTTTATTCTTCGTATTCTAACCTCGCTTTTGATTATAATATCGTCAATAAACCGACATCAGAAAATTACTTTCAGAGTTACTGTGTTTCCTTGTAAGACATCTTGCACCATCCACTTGATGGTAATTTACATGATACATGACATTAACCTTTGGATCAAAATCTAACCTTTCACATGCATGGCTCATACATGAGTTATTACACAAATACCATACCGTAACCATAGACATTTCAAATACTTAGAACAATTCATCAACATGCCAAACCTTATTATACCGCATAGGAAATTAACTTATAATGTACAGTATTTTTAACCAAGCCCCATTCATATTTACCTAAATCTCAAATAGCAGAGTGGCTGTCTATAGTTCCATTATTCAGGGATGTCACTGGATACCCTAAGTCTTAAGATCACAATTTGGACATCCTCAAACAGAATTCATACATTGGTGTGTTCCTTGACTTAATACCATTATTTAATATCTAAATTCTCTTGTTCACACTTAAAAAATACTTTGAATTAATCATGTCATGTTAAATAAAACACAATGGATAATACACTTGAAAATTCTATATAGGCGACTATAAAATCATGAGTTGTAAGTCAAGATACATAATGTTCATCTAAATACATTGCTATCATTGACTCCATACGGCCTTAAAGTCTTTGCTTCAAAAACAAAATCACCTTTCTATTCAATATACCATAATCATGTATTGGTCTCAATCAAGGATTCACACCCTATGGGTGACACTGATAAGTCAACCCATTGCTGTTGTGAATGGCTGAAACAGCAAAGTACTATATTCATGTATAGAAAAAAAGACAGTATAAAACAACCCAATATTCACACACTATCAGAAATTCCTGTTGTAAATGGCAGAAACAGCACATTTAAACCAACATTCTTCATTGAAATATTGATACAATGAAACCCCGCTGTAACGAGGTCCGTGGGACCGGCGATATTACCTCGTTACAACCGGTACCTCGTTATAACCGTACGCATCAAAAACAAAGAAAAACACAAGCACGACGTCATAATATACCCATCGATGAAAGATTAGAACATCCTTTGCATTGTTATCACACAATATGGGTAATTATTATCGAGAAAATAAAGGTAAATTATTTGTGAATAAGGCAAAAAAAGTCGGGGTTGAAATGGATATTTTTCTTCCAAAATCTCTTCGAATATAATAGAGCACGTTACATTCTTGAGAAACATAGGCTTGTCTCATTATCATTAAAATCAGATTGCATAAAATGTGTTTAAGTTGTTCTAAACACCAGCGCAAATAAAGTAACATACATGCGTTGTTTACCGGACCTTGCGAGGCATTTTTACGCTGGTTTCGAGCGGGAATGGGATAATTTCATGAATCACATCGGCTGTAAATCTTATACAATTTATGATTGTAGCGGCCGAAAGGATTAAAATGCGTTATTTTCTTTCGAAGATCTCTTCGCGTTTTGTACATCCGTTCTTTAAAAATAAGCGACAGGAATGAATCTAGAAGGTTGTGATTCTTTTTACACATCAGATCTGTTCCTAATAGACCATTCTGAAAGAAAGAAAATGTTCATTGTGAAATGCGTTGTTAAAAATTGTGGTTATGAACAAACCCAGATCTATTCAAATTGTTAAATGCGTTAATTTCTTTTTCTGAACACCGACTAGGTAGCTTAACATGCGTTATTCAATTATTTTTACGCTGTATACTGTCCACCGGCGAGATCGCGATGATTAGAGTAACATAGATGTGTCGTTTATCGTAACTTGTGGGATTTTTTTTTTTTTTTTTTTTTACGCTGTTGCCATGGTGCCCAGTGGGAATGTGATAATTTCATAAATCATTTCGGCTGTCATCAAGATTCTCATACAATGTATTATCGTTGCACCCGAAGGGATTGAAGATGCGTTGTTCATTTTCTTCTGAAAATCCCTTCGCGTTTTGTACATTCCTTCTTGAAAAAATAATATGCGACATGATTGAATTCAGAAAGTTGTGATCCATTTTACGCAAATCTGTTCTTCGTAGACCATTCTGAAAGAAAGAAATTTATATCTGCATTGTAAACTGCGTTGTTAAAATTGTGATAATAAACAAATCCAGATCAATTCAAATAGTTTTAATGCGTTTGTTTCTTCTTCTGAACACCGATTACGTAGCTTAACATGCGTTATTCAACTATTTTACGCTACTGTCATCCGGCGAGATCGCGATGATTTCAGAGTATGTGCGACGTTTATACCTTAACTTGCGAGATTAGGTTATACGTTATACGTTGTTGGTGCCCGTGCAGCGGGAATGCGAAGATTTCATGAATCATTTTGGCTGTATAATCTCATACAATGTATTATCGTTGCGCCCAGGATCAAAGATGCTTCTTTATCTTTTCCCGAAAATCCCTTCGCATTGTATACATCCATTATAGGATTGCGTAACATTTTTAACGCTACTGTCAACCGGAGAGATCGCAAGAGTATTAATCATTTCAGCTATAATCATATATTCGTACAATATTTTTGCTAACCAGCAAAAGAACAGGAAGTCGGGACTACAAATGTTACCTCCATTTTCTTATTTGGCACCATGACATAATCTGGTCTTGACTTCTATCCGTTCTCCGTTCTCTTTTCGCCAACACTGATTACTCGGGGCTTACAGCCAAACAAGATATAGGTCCCGTCATACTTCTCTTTAATCAACCCCATTTCGATTTCGATTTTGACCAGTTATCACTGCATGTAATTATTGTGTTAACACCATATATTATATTTTGTGTTCCACACATTGTAAAAAAGGTTAAAGAACTGGTTTGATTTCTGTTATAATGCTCATGAGAAGTATGGAAAATAAATGAATTTAATTGAATTGAAATGGAAAGGTTAATGTTGAGTTTTACACGCATTCCAATTTTCATATTTGCCACGAGTGTCGCCTAATAAAAAGTTGGAGTGCGTTATCTTTTTTTACTTGTAGCATTTTGTGGGCTGACCTATAAAATTACGCACACGAAATGATTATGTTTGATAATTAATTAATAGTAGGAAGATCTGATGTTATCTTATTGCATTTTTTTTTTTTACCAAAGAAACATGGAAGGAACCGCGGTCTCTGCAAAATGGGAAAAACACGGGGGTAAATTCGAAATTCCGTGTTTGAAAAGCGGCAAGTCTACAAATGGCACCTAGTTCACCTTGCCTACTATTATGCTGATCCTAACAGAATTTTGTAAGCATGACTACCTCCGTGTCTCAGAATAATGTGGCACACAGGGGATTTCCACCATGGCACATAAAGAGTTGAAATCCTATCAAATTTCTTATGTTTTATTTTATCACGATGCGCCGAATAACCGGATCTCCGATAGCCCCCCCCCCCCCCCATTCGTGTCTACTTAGTATTTTGTGGCGCCAATCTAATGCACGTGTGATCGCCAGCCCGCGCGCACGCAAATATTGCTTCTATGACCACTGAGTGGGGTTTACTGTATAATCTTCTGTGGTTAATACATGTAGTAGCTACGCGCGCGTGCGTGTGCGCACACTCGCGATGCGAGTACAGTGTATTACGCAACGAGTCGAGTACCGCCGTTGAGTTGCATTTTCAAATTCTGTAAAACGTTACGCGTACAGAGCAAACTGGCAGCGCAGAGAACGAAGAAATTTTATGCCCTGTGGCTGTGATGACAGCGTTGGAAAAGGTCCTGTGGTGGACTGGATAAAGGACAATGCCCAATATTCACGTTGTTGTTCCCATGAGGAAGTGACTGTAGTATAATGGGGCAGCGGAAAATCTGCATCAACACATCAAGCAAAGCTGCTTGCAGCTAATGGTAAGTTACGTACAACTGTATACCCTACATGTTGATTGTGTATGATTGAGGGTACCACCTATCGTCACCCTATTGGATTTGTAGCTTGTTTATTCCAAAAATATATTACAAATTCGCCTAAATCTTACCTCAAATATGCCATAAATACTACAGTTTCGAATGTCGTGACCGTCTTGTTGGTTTTAAATCTCCGTTTTAAAATAGCGCAATTTTAGTGCACGCAATCCGTTTTCTTTGCACAACGTTAGTTCTAGCGATCGGCACCCCTCCCTCCATAGGTAATACACGTAAATTTCACAGCCATGCGTCGTTACTGAGCGCATGTGTTATGTGTAACATTGTTAGGGCTACACATTACACATGCGCATGTGTTATGTGTTATGTCTAGGGCTACTACTATCGGCAGGGCACCTTCCCATCGGCACCCTGCATATCATGGCTGTTTGCGTATAGAACGAAAAGGTACGCGTGGGATTAAGTGTCATTAGCTATAAAGACAATAAAAACGAAGAAACGAAAATCAAACTCAAACAAACCAAGCTAAAAATTACACATCCGCTCAGTGACGACGCATGGCTGTGAAATTCACGTGTATTACCTATGGCCTGTGAAATTCACATGTATTACCTATGCTGTGAAATTCACGTGTATACCTATGGAGGGGAGGGGGTCACAAGGGGTGCCGATCGCAAGGTTCCCTTTTTAGCTGCGCGAAGAAAACGGAACGCACGCACTAAAATTGCGCTATTTTAAAACGGAGATTCATAATCAACGAGACGGTCACGACATTCAAAACTGCAGTATTTATGGCATATTTGAGGTAAGAATAAGGCGGATTTGTGTTATATTTTTAGAATAAACAAGCTACAGATCCTTAGGGTGACGATACGTGGTACCCCCAACCCTACTACTAGTTTGGTTTGTTAGTTTGTGAGTTTGATTTGCGTTTCTTCGTTTTTATTGTTTTCAAAGCTAATGACACTTACTGTAATCCCGCGCATACTTTTTCGTTTGTACGCAAACAGCCATGATAAATACGCAGGGTGCCGATGTCAAGCAGGTACCCTGCCGATAGGTGGTACCCTTATACAGTGGGAAGAAGGGTTTTGATGAATCTTTTGATGATAGTAAGTAAAGCTGCTCTTTGTGAAGGATTTGTGGAGGTATCGCAGATCAGGAGATGATGATGCCTCACTATTTCATATTTCAAGCAATATAATCTTGGCCAATCTTTCCCCTTCTGGAAGGCATGTTTTGAGATACACATGCATTATTATGCATCAGCACCCAGGTGTTCAGTGTGCGTAATAGCCTGCAGCAGTCCAGTGGTTAATTGTTTCATCCATTGTGAAGCATTATTTTTATTATTATTATTATTATTACTACTTATAGTGCGCTTTTCCCACAAGGCCCAAAGCGCTTACAATCAATTCAAAATATGCACGACAGTACGTCTTTAATCTTTTGAATGCTTTTCTTCATCTGCATTTTCAGATCAGAAGAGTTCACTCTCCATAGGCTTGAAGTATTGGAGAGGCTAGACCAACATGAGCAGGTGTACATTCAAATTGCAGAGTGCCACCACAGCAGGTTGCTTTACCAGTAAACATGGAGATTGGTGAGCTGTGGAGACTACGATGCCGCCATTACCCCCTCGAGAGTAAGGCAGCTTTCCAGGAGCTCGACAGCCTTCTAGCTTCTGGAGATTTCTTATGCTGGTAGAAAGATATTGGTGAGCAAAATACTAGTATTCGAAAGTGTTGCCTATATGTGTAATTTTTCTTTCCCTTGACCTCTGTCCTCTGTAATCTGTTGTTAATTTTTAACCAAATCAATTCAATAACGGTGAACATAGTGTTTATATGAAATTAAATGTCACATAAAATGAGAAATGAGATTTGAATGTTTTTTTACATGTATACAAAAGTAGGAATTTATCATTTGTCTTGTCAGCTGCTTGTTTACGTTTAGTAAATTCTCTTATTTTATTTAAGGATTTGATCTTTTCAACTCTTTTTCAGACATGCATCCTCAGAATCAGTGGATCCTAATGGCAGACGGTGTGCGGCAACTCTCTGGAGAAGATTGTGGGTCATGAGATCAGAAAGACCTGCATGGCAACAACGGCTTGAGCATGAAGGGGACATCTTCGTTTGCAGATTTACAAGGTTGCCATGCTTTCGTCTCAAGTACTATTTTCAGTAAGTCAAGCCAAGCCCTCTTCAAAAACAGAATTACTTTCTTAGCCATTTTTTTTTTTATTTCCACATTCAAAGTTTTTTTTTTCCTTCGCTTTTATAGGATACAGAGCTCTATCATAAAGTTTTGGTTGAGACTTGGCTTAAGGTTTTTGTCATGTTTTTTTTTTGTGGGATAGTAAGAAACCTCTTGTAAAATGCAACTGTATGAAAGACCATGTAGTTTCATGGGGATTTCAATTTTTTTTTTTTTTTATGAAAATCAATTTTGAAATGGCTGGGATGTCCAAAACAGAGCAATCCTATTAGAGTGTGGAATCCAAATTTTATTACAATCTTTTAGTTGTACTTTTTGGATTTTGTAGCTATTCCATATCCGATTTCCATCAAATAAACTTTGAATTCCTCTTACCCCTAACCAGGCCAGGCCCTTTTTAGTGTTCTGTGGCCTGGGAGGGGTTGATTCAATTCCCCCCCCCCCCCCCCCGAGATCTCAGCGTTTGATTGCACAATCGCTGTGAAATTTGGCTTGTTCATTACCCGTGGTGTAATCTACCAAGCTATACAAAAAGAAATGGAAATTTTCGTCATACAGTATATGCATAAAATCATGCATTTTGCTCCCTATCAGATATTAAAGCTCCTAGAACCCTATTTTTTGGTGAAAACATTCTTTGTGGCATTTCTAACAATGAATTTGAAAAAAAAATAGTATCAAAATCAATTTCTTCAGTATTTTATTGTTGTATTAATTTCTTGGTAATCTTAGGTACGTGTATTTTTTTTTTTTCTTTTTTTCGGCCTGTTGATTTATCATTTTTTTCCCGCAGAATTTATGTCAGAACCCATTTCAAGCATTATCATGATAAAATTAATTAGTTTCAGCCCATGAAAGTGAAAATGATTAGATTGTGTTTTCTCTTCTTATTCATAAAGATATAAATATCTTTATGAATAAGAAGAGAAAACTCAATTTGCTTAGACTTTATACACAAAATCACGTTTTGAGCCATTTTCAGTCTGACAGGCATACATAAAATGTCATGCAGCGTCATGACAGTATCAAAAGATGTGCAAGACTTGAAAGTAAAAAGTCAGGGAACGATGCAGTCAAAAAATTTTATGTGGCGGAGTAGTTGCCAAAATGTGGAGGGGGAGGGGGTTGATTCAATATCTGGATACTTGGAATTAAATTTCCATGTTTCATTTTTTCAATCTTGAAATTCATGTATGTATACACAGGTATGTACTGACAATTTAGCATTTCCTTTTCTATCATCTTTTCTACTGCAGACCTGATACATTCGTATGCACAAGCAAAGGGATGCAAGATACCAGCGAGAAAGAGACCACAAACTGGGCTTGCCACTGGATTTCCAACTCGCGTGATCATAAAGGAAACATGCAGACGAGGAGGAGGACAAAGAGTGTGCAAGAGGCTCTAGCTGGAAATTCAGAAAAAGATTGACTGTCGCCTTTGTGATTGTAGACTATGGTGGGACATTTATCACATTCAGTGACATTTCTTCTCTTTTTTTGTAAATGAGGAGAATGTTGATTGTGTTTTCTTGAATGAAAAGGAAAAGTGTCAGGATCAAGTCAGCTACGTACTACTACTTGGACTGTAAAATCAAACCAAGTATTGGAAATTTTTTCATGCATCATTTTTATTTATATGATCATAATTGAAAATACATATAATTCCTTATACATGTACTGTGTCAAGATATTGACAGAACATTACAATTTTTTTTTCTTGCATGCATTGTGAATATGTTCCTTCATTTGCTGGACTTTCCATAATAAATAGTTAAAATTTTATGCTACATCAAGTCTACTCAGATTTAAATTCTTTGTGTTCTCTACTCCTCTCAACTTAACTTTACATCAGGATTGCATGTTTTCGTAATACATGTACATCATATTGATCATTATTCCCGTCAGCGTTTGAAGTGTCATCTCTTGTGCCAACAAACCGTTTCTGTAATGTATTACATAACAACTTACGGATATTTCTTTTCCAACAGCCTAGAAATGAAGCATATCATTCACCTGCTCCCTTCCACCGAGTTCCACAGACATGAAATCCCCTGGCTGTTGCTGGTTTGGGCAAGCCTTCAGTCAAGCTTTGTGGTTGTTAAGGTTCAATTTTGTGAAGAAAGCATGCATAAAATCTTACTAAATTGCAGAAGCGGTCTGTTGTAATTCATCTTCATACATTTACTGTATGTTGTTTGTTATTTCATTACTTTGCAAACATTCACATGAGAGAAATCTGTGTTTCCACCTTGGAAAACAAATTTCCCTTTCAACCTAGCTACACTTACACTGTAGAAGAATATCTTCTAGATTACATGCCTGCCCTGACAAAACCAATGTGGGCCCCATGTGGTGTATATGGGGAAAATATGGAACTAAATTGGCAAAGCCCATTTGGCCCATATGGGCCCCAGATGGGGTTTAGGCCTACAGGGAAAAACATACATGGGTCTCATATATACTCAGTACTTGAATTCTAGAAAAAAACAAACATTGTATTATATTTTATTGATTGTTTATGTATGCTATGAAAGCGGATATAGATTGTCACTTGTTTACCGTTGTAATTCGTCTGTTGAGAATGAGAAGGGCGTTAAGTTGTCCCGAACACTATGGGTTTAGAGGCAACTTAACGCCCTTATCATTCTCAACCGACGAATTGTACATGTATATTCATTTGCAGTAATGAAGTACAGGGTAACCCTTTTATAATGAGGTTGGTGGGACCACCATTTTTTCCTTGTTATATGTACCTCATATGTACCTCATTGTAAACATATGCATACTGTATGTTTACTATTTCAATATTTGCAAAGTCAGATGAGACCAATAAGATATCCTCGTTTCCCAGGTTTCCCTGTACTGGTACTACTGCAGTACCATTGTAGTACTACTGCAGTACTGGTACTACAGTACTACAGCACCACTATTGGTACTGTAGTACTACTGCAGTACTGGTACTGCAGTAGTACTACAGTGCCGGTACTGAGTACTGCAGTACCATTACTGGTACTGTAGTACTACTGCAGTACTGGTACTGCAGTACTACTGTAGTACTGGTACTACTGCAGTACTGGTACTGCAGTACTACTGTAGTACTGGTACTACTGCAGTACCAGTACTGCAATGGTACTGCAGTACTACGGTACTACTGCAGTACTGGTACTGCAGTGGTACTGCAGTACTACTGCAGTACTGGTACTGCAGTACTACTGCAGTACTGGTACTGCAGTACTACTGCAGTACTGGTACTGCAGTACTACTGCAGTGCTGGTACTGCAGTAGTACTACAGTGGTACTGCAGTAGTACTGCAGTGGTACTGCAGTACCCAGTACTGCAGTAGTACTGCTGTGTAGTACTGGTACTGCAATAGGCCTACTGGTACTGCAGTACCAGTACTGCAGTACTACTGATGCAATGACTACTGCAGTACCAGTACTGCAGTACGCAGTACTAGTACTGCAAGGAAGAAGTGAGGTAGTACTGCAGTACTGGTACTGCAGTACTGCAGTACTGCAGTACTAGTACTGCAGTAAAGTGTCCAATTTACTACAGTACTTCTGCAGTACTAGTACTGCAGTACTACTGCAGTACGTGTACTGCAGTAGTACTGCAGTACTTGTACTGCAGTACTACTGCAGTACTTTTTCACAAGGGCCATTGTTAAAATAACCACTTTTTCAACCGTGGGTAAACAAAAGTTAAACCACGGTTTTATAACCACTGTTCTTATGAGCTATCATACAACCATGGTGAAAATCATGGCTTTTTAACCGCCTCTTCACTATCATGAAACCACGGTTCGTAGAACCAATCAATGTTTCATAACCATACGTATCCCCCCTCCCACACCCTCCCCCGGCTCGGTCGCTTCGCTCCCTCGCCGAGAATCTCACACCATCACATTATTATGTACTCCCGTATGTAATAATCATAGTCCTTCGCACTGATTATTTTTCACTATGTTTAATTCCTTAGAAATTTGCTTTTAAATGGTCTATAAACGCGACTTTTGTACCCTGTTTTACAAAAGCTCCCTACAGTGGGGGGGGGGGGGTGGGATCCCCCTTTCCACACCCCCCCCCCCCCCCCCCCCCGTTCGCTCGCTCGATCTCACATCGCACATATATTATGTGCCCCGGTTGACATTTTGCCCCCCCAAAACCAGAAGTGTTCCGGCGCGCTTGGTAGTGTTTGTTTGACTTTGTGATCAAATTTCAACTGTTGTGCTTGTATAAATCCGTAGTATTGTTTCCCCTTCACAGACTAAAATTTAACTGCCCCACACTCTAAGGAAAAAAGGTTCTCAAATGGTTCTCGTCGGCTCCAAAATGGTTCTCATCAGATGGTTCTCGCAAAATGGTTCTGATGAGCACCTATGGTTCCCAATCGAAATGGTTCCGTTCGTCACCATTTGCTAGTATGCGATCCAGTCCCCGAGTGTTATTTGTGGTACTCCTGCAGGTCAAACAATATCTTTAGGTCCACTTTCATTTTTCCCCTTGCTGTATATTCGAATGCCAAATGTAAGAATCACCAAAACTGTGGTATTGGTACAAAAATATTGTATGTGTTTCTACTGCTGTGATAATAAAAAGTGCATATTGTTTTTATCGTAGACTAATGACTTCTCTTGGCTGCGTGCCAACTGACAGCTGCCACCATCCAATTTTAGCGCTCGATCAGATATGCGTACGCGTAAACGTACACATACTAGTACTGCACTGTAGGACTATGTAACCGCGGCGACACGCGCCGCGGCTATTAATTATGTAGCCCTGTGCTGCCTGCCTGCGCCTATGCAAACCTCATACCACCGCACAGCGGCAGAGTGCCAATGCAATACCCATGCATGCAGCATAGCAGCAGACGGCTAGTGTAGACACGTACGTACGTACACTAACTTAAACACGTACCCATATGAGCGGCACCCGGTAACGTTAGACATTAACTATTTTGACAAAGTGGACTGGAAACGTATCACTGTCAATTCCATTTTCGCCATGGCAGTCATCACAATTTAGGAGAGGAGGTAAGATTTTTATTTTTAATGTGGTTTTATCTCATTTTTAGATGACATTCGTTGGTACAAAATCAAGGTAGGTAATGTTACGTGTTAGATTCATCACTCAGTTTTCGTTTTCAGTCAGTGATTAACCTTAACGGTTAGCTAGATCCTAATCATATTAGCCTAATGTTAGATCTAATTTGATCGAAGCTGCTATCTTGTGTAATGTTTACCAGGTATGGTTGGGTGTCCATAATATCGGACACCTAACGTTTTTCCATCAACAGAAACGTGAAAAATCTCACAATTTGCCTGAAATTTTACTCACGTGTGGAGAAAATACTCCGGATTCACAAGCGCGCACTGAAAATGCGATCAGAGGTACGCGCTCTAGATGGCGGCTTCGAACGCGTGGGGTGTCATTTTTTCCGCACTCAGTTGCCGGGCTCATATCGACCGACCACCCCGCCCTCTATTGACAATGCGTTTTTTCGACAAGCTGCTGTTTTTTTCTAGTCGTAATTTTTTTCCCCAATAATATTTGAATATATTTTGAATCCTTCGATATTTCTTTTGAAGGACTGTTTGATGAATTTGACTTGATTTTCATTAGGAAACTTTTCATCGTAATTGAAATAGATTAGATGAGTCGGTTTGTTTTTTCACATTCATTTCTCGTTTCTGCATCAACTCGTACGGTCGTAGCGGGCGACAAAATGTTTATGGATGTTTATGTCGTGTATGTGTAACGTGTGTGCACGATCGTACAAGCGGCGGTGACAATTTTGCGGTCAAAATCGTCAAATTTATTACGGAAGGATACTCTACATCTAATAACGAGTCAGCATAGGTAGGCCTAGTTATATGTAGTTACACGATAAACCTTATTCGATTTTGCTAAATTTCGGTAATTTAGAGGGAATACTTACTTGTTTTCGCCTCATTTTACTCGGTAGCGTAGCCCAGTGAAGAATCGAACACCGTTGCGCGTAGTCCCATGCGTACATTTTCTTTCTGTACGCGCAATGCCATTATAATGCGCGGCCGGTCGTTATGGACCCGGTCGGTGGGTTGGACCCCTACCATACAGTAGATCCGGCCGTAGATCCATCTAACAATAACATGTTAGGCCTGACACTTCTCCCAATTAGAAATTTGGCATACCGGTAGCAATGGCTCATGGGCTAGCCCGAACAGACGCCGTGCGGGGCCGGGGCAGCAGTGGCTGTCACGTTTTTACAGCGACTGGGCAGGGCTAAGTTACTTAGCTAGGTATGCATATTATAACGTTTAGACATTTCTATGCCTATCAAAAATAGAGTCTACTGACTCCGAAACATAGCCCAAACGCCGAACGCAAAGATAACTGTGTACAAGGAGCGCCCCGGGGTAAGGTCTATACCGTCTACATGCAATAAGGAAATTTGTTCTATATTCGCACTTATATGTTATAACTGTCAGTGTTAACGTTAGAGCCAATAGAGGTCTGTCTACAGCCCAGTCCGGCAGTAGGCCTAACTGTTAGGTCAAAAATCTCTTCAGTATGTTTTCAGGCTTGTTCTAAGTGACGAGTCACGTCATGTAATGCTGTGTTCTGTTTATCGAATTATAGCAATGACATTGTTTTATTAACGCGGTGTAGGTCTGTTGTATCTTTCAATTCATATATCAGGGAAGTGGACACACCAACATGCACAGAAACCAGGGAACAAGTAACTCTGGCCGGGACGATGAAGCAGTAGGTAGCCTACGTGTTCGGGTCGCTGGTGCGGTTAGGGAAAAAGGTAGACTCTACATTGATCAGAGAGACAGCCCGTGACAGACCGTTGACAACATCGGCCAGAACCGTAGGCTTAACACTAGCCAAGAATGAGGTGGGCGGCCACAAGAATTCATCGATCAGAATAAGAGCCCGGGATAGCCCATTTGCAGCATCAGCCAGAACCCTGGGCTAGTCAAGAATGAGCTGTGTGGCTAAGACGATACATCGATCAGAATGACAGCCTGTGATAGCCCGTTGACAGCATCAAACAGAACCGATGGGCTAGTCAAGAATGAGCTGGGTGACCAAAAGAATACATCGATCAGAATGACAATTTTAGCCCGATAGCCCGTTGACAGCAACGACCAGAAACCTACGCTAGCCAAGAATGAGCTGAGTTAAAGAAAAAACACTGATGCTGCCAGAGAAAACCTTTGAGAATGAAGCGTTACGGGGGGGTTCACGCCAACACAGTAGATTGGACTCGGGAGTTACCGTTGAAAATAGCACTTTATTGCTCTACCAAACAGCCTCTATAGTCACAAAACAAATTGAAAACAAACACCATTAATAAAAATGACAAAATACATAGTCAGTTATACAAATGACACACATCAACTGACTGAATAACTGACAGTCAGTTTCAAATGATCAGACACCTTGTACACTGTGTAAACCTTATACCAGAAACAAGTGCTATATCACAAGATGAACTTTTAACTAACTAACTCACGATAGTTTCAACATTTCTGTGACTATTTCATGTGCTAATACTTATCACATTAACATACACATGTAGACAACCCACACATCCCTATATTCTTTGCTAACAACATATAAAGCTAAAACCAACAGACGTCACTCTGACGTGATGCACAAAAGGAACATCTAATAATTACATTGACCTCACATCTTATGCTCAGCTTCATAAGAATGTATACGCGACGTGTGTTCATTATATATATATTTGTTATAACGCGTGGTATACTTTTAAAGGAATACGTGATATCTATAGAAAACGTTCGTCAATTCATAAAACATCTAATGTGCTTGTGTCGACCTGAGTATTACCACTCATACCAACTCCTAAATATCATATTGGCATGAGTCACAAATTTGAACACTCACCGGTCCACCCACTGGGTTATTTAGCTCCAAAGAGCATCGGCAAAAGGGGTGCTAGGTACACAGGGTCATCAATGGGGTCGCAGCTAAGGGGTGAGAATTTATGAACAACAACCTTCAAATACTACCGGAACAATGAGCAGAAATATAACACAACATCTAAACATACTCAAGTCAGGTGAATGAACAAGACAGTAGTTGAACAACCAGGTGTCCTTGCATAATTCCTATAGCCTACGATAGAAACAGTTTATAGTTTCAAATTAAGACTGATCCCTGCCAAAAATTAATGATAACTTCCTTCAAGAAAATCAACAAAATGAATTTCAACCCATTACAATCAGAATAGATATTATTTCCATTCCTGAGAGGGAGTCTCATATATAATTACAATTTACTATAAAACTACGCAAAACAACCAATTCTCGGTTCAGCGAACAAAAGGGACCCTCTGTTTCTGCCGTAATAACAACAGTAAAAGTTAAAACCTACTGAGCAACTTGCCATGAATTAGACATGTCTATGAATCAGTCAGGATTCCCTATCACGAAATTCTCATCCTTACAACAGAGAATAATTAATGTTCAAAGTAACCAGAAAATCTTCCTTTCTGTTACTATATATACATGTAGATACTAATAAATAATAATCATGTTCATATTAAAAAAAGACCTAGGCACCTGTTGGGGCAGGACCAGAATTAGACCAACCGATAACGTGTCTCTCTCGTCCCAAATGAACAGATCATACTTTTACATGTCGGTATAATACTCACATTGATGCAGCACTCTTACAAACTGTAAATTACTTATATATACAAAATTCCTTTTCTCCTATGCTGCAATAAACACCACCGTCTGCTTAATTTTCCTTGACTCATTCGTACACACCTATGATTGAACGGAATTCATCTTACTTTGGGGATAACATTGAATGATTTACCTCGTCACTTCATTCCCAAACCTAAGATCATGATTATCATAGTAATCTTCCAAAAATAAATATTTTGTAATCATCATCTCCATATAAGAGAGAATTCAAAGCATTGCCCTAAATATATACAGCATTATTATCACAGTTGTGCTCTTGACGCATAATTATGTGTATGCATCTCCCCAGGCAGCATATGTGTCCTATACATATACCTGCCAAAAGCTCATTTTGTCAGAATGCACCGATATAATAATCAAATCCAGAAATTACAGCAGCTTCATTGTTACAGCTACTAACTAATGAAGTGACGTAAAACTTACACAAAGCAAAATTAATTGACTGCTAAAATTCTCATTACTAAACATCCCTTAACAACTTTCTTAACATTTCGTATAACCAATAAATATATCTACCAACTTACTGATTATACTGTTCCCTTAGTATCAAAATATTAGACTTACATTTCGCACGATGAGGCATCTCTGTCCTCTCGAGTCAGTCAAGTCTCTCAGCGGACAATAAATTTCGGGGAGATATACAATTTCAGTGAAAATCTAACTAACAGCATGGGGCTCGTCCTCTCCGGTCAACAGTCAGGCGGTCAGTGAGCTGCTGTACCCCAGCAAGCTACACTAGTACCCCTTAGAACAAAGCTTCCCCCAATTAGTCCTATTGGGGGTCACTCAATTGGAAAGGTGCTGGTAGGTCAAGGCCATGTTATAGTGGACAGGGGGTAGTAGCAATGACCTTATGAGGGGTGTACTGATTTGGGGGTGAAGGGTGGTCTTCTATTGGGGATCTCCTAATTGAGGAGATGTTGACAGCTAAAGTGCATGTTATATATTTGACAGGGGGTAATGACATTGGCTTTGTGAGGGGTGCACTGATTTGACAATTGAGGACAGGAAGGACCCTTTGTTCTCCCACCCTTGCAAGTCTTCTACTTCCTTCCTATTCTAAAATACATGTAATGGAGGAATTCCCCCTCCCTGTGTTATAAACATCTACCTTATATATATCAAACATGTTAAGGGCATAAACTGCATGTGCACATGAACAACACACCACGTTATCCAATTATCATGCAAAAAAAATACACTAGCTTCTCCCTCTTCCATATTATTACAAGAAATATGTACATGGGGTAGGTAAGTCCGTTTGCATTGACTTATAGTGTATTTTATAGCTGCTCTTTCAGAATCTGCCGTCAACCAAATATTCATGTCAGGCGACTTTTTGTTGGTTTGTGTGATGGAGGGTCACATATGTTTTGTTATGATCCAAATACAGTATTTGCAACTTACAATGTACCAGTGATAATGTTTCACTATAATTTGCATTTAACAGCTTTGAATCAACTGTATTGGGGGGGGGGGGGGGGTAGATGTAATGAGATCAGACCAGATGATGCCAATCTGAGAAGTGGAGTCATTCATAGTTCTAAACTTTAAAAGCACAAACGGAAAATGCTCTTTATACTTCTCCAGTCATTGTGTGGTCGATTTCTGCACACTTTTAAAGTTTGCACCTAGACTGGTAAAACTTATTGCATTTATACCCACGCAGGAATTACATAATGTGTAGAGAATTGAAGATAATGTAATTTATTTCAAAGCACTGATGCACCTCTTGTCACCAGTTTATATTGCTTTTGCAGAAATACAAAATGTACATGTACGTGGTGGTGGTGTTTAAAAGACTGTTGGCAAATTTGGTGAACAAAATGACAAATGCTAACAACATATTATTGTCATAGGCAGGTTATAGGACAGCAAATTCAAACCTCAGCTTTAGGCCTGCATAGTATATACAGTGTAGTTTACTCTAATGAATTTGTTGCTCTGCTTTTAAAAAAGTGTAAATGAAGAGTTTGTTCGCAAAAACCGATAAGTCCATATTTGCCAAATGGAGATATTTGCGATTAAGGGTCAAGAAATATAAAGAGAACAATAAGAAAATTTTTGCTTCTTTTGACCATAACTTAAAAAATGTACCTTTATATGTAGTAACCAATATATAATTTAAAAGGTATTATTTTGTACTTTATGACAAAGACCGTACTTCAAAATCTTCAAAAATGGACTTATCGGTTTTTGCTATCAAACTCTTCAAATTTTTATCGATTCCCAATGTTATATATTTTAGATCATGGTTGAGGAATTTTGTTCATTCATGCTTGTGAAACTGTGTGGGTGTGGTATCCTAGCTCTTTTCCCCTTTGGATTCTTATTATCCTTCTCATTATAAAACAATGTGTTCTTTTCTTTTCTTTTCTTTTTTTTGTGTGTGTTTTCGTAGGACATGCTGTAAATTGTCAGAAGTCATGATTAACCTGAATTGATACTCTTCTTGTATTTGCAGTTGTATAGATGTGTCTATGGTGCTTTCAAATTGCAGAACAACAACAACAAAAAAGGTCACTCGTATACAAACAAAGATAAGTCAATTCAAGTACTCGACGTTATGAATGTGAAGTAAAGTGAAGCGAAGAAGTGTAAAGCTTATCCCATCCCAAGTATCATACCAGCAATATAATATATGTTTTCTGTGACAATACCAAAGGTCCTGTTTAATGGAATTGTTTTCCTGCCCTTTGTAGTTGCTTTTAGGACCAATATGCGTTAAAAGAAAAAAAAAACAACACCGAACAAACTAGCAAATATGTGGAAAAAGTTCCTCATACCACTTAAGCAGGTAATGTACTTGACTTCTGCCTATCTTAAGACTTACACAATTACTGTATCTCATCCATGCAGGAATTATTTCACAGAGAATTAGAAATTTTGTTATGTATTTCAAAAGCCTGATGCACCTCTTCCTATTTCATATCATCTGTACAGAGATGTGTGATGGTGTTTCAAGAACTGCTCGGTACACAAATGACAAATATTGTGGGAAAAAATTAGTGAACAAATGAAAATATTTTGTTAAGAATATTTGACAGATTATAACATGACAAATACAAACCTCAACTTTAGATTGTAAAAGTGAAGGTGAATAAATACATTTCTGCGAATTTGTGAAAAAGCAAATTTCTATGGTTTTCAGTTGAGTAATGTTTCATGAAAAAATATTGGTGAATGTCATGTACATGTATTCATGCTTGTGAAAGTGTGTGTGCATGGGTGTGTTATCCTTGCTCTTTTTTTTTTTCGAGTGTCAATGATAATGTATATGCTGATGTATTGCTAATATACATGTTTTGAACGTATGTATGACTGATCAGATGAAATTCAGATGAATTCATTTCATTTCAAATGAGTTTGTGATGCACATTTTCAATGCAGATAGGTAATGTACCTTTAAGAATGGTGCCAGTGAAGCACCTTACCACACTGCATGTGAAACACACCAAAAATACACAGACATCAATTCACATACTACATTCTAAGAAAAAAAAAAAGTTCTTTTGAGCACCATTAAATGGTTCTCAGCACTGTCACAATAGCGACACCTTTTTTGGAGCCTGTGAGAACCTTTTTTAAATGGAGCCTGTGAGAACCTTTTTTAAATGGTGCCTGTCAGCACCTTTTAACATTGGTGCCCATTAGAACCTTTTCCAATGAAATGGTTCCCATGGGCACCTTTTGAAAAGAGTCAAAAAGGTGCCCATCTTTAGTCAAAAAGGTGCCCATGGGCACCTTTTAAATGGTACTCACGAGCACCATTTCATCGGGAAAAAGGTTCTAATGGGCATCTTTTGCAAAAGGTGCCGACAAGCACCATTTAGAAAAGGTTCTCACGAGCACCTAAAAGGGTGTCGCTATTGTGACAGTGCTGAGAACCATTTAATGGTGCTCAAAAGAACCTTTTTTTCTAAGAGTGCAGAATCTCCCTTTAATTTTGTTTATCGAGTATTTGGAGGGAATCTTCACTGCGAGTATGCTAAAGTTGGTTTTATCAGTCTATATTTCTGTATTATTTCGATCATGAGACGACATTGTATAAATGACCTTGTAGACATGGGACGTTATATTGGAATTAAGCAAGATTTCTGTGTAATCTAAAGGGTGACTTTTGTGTTAAAGGCAATTGTGACAAAGCTAGTGACACTGGCTTTGTTGCTGACAGAGTTGCTCAAACGCTCACTGAGCAAAGATGGATGAAAAAGCAGAAGAGAGTTCATGTTTATGGTTGATCACATTCCTACCGGGTTTCAGTATTCCTACCGCGTTTCAGTAACGTTCTTTCGTCGCACAGCTCTAGCGGTTGAGACGTCCTCAAGTTTGTCCCCATCTTCCTCGTCTGAGGAGGTTCACAGTTCCACCGCTTTTATATGATTTATGGGACATTTTCCATACTGAATTGCCGAAACAACAAAGGCCTCACGCTCCTAATTCAACTCGCGCATTGCCTACCGGGAAGGCAGTACAAAGATGAGGTAATGTTATTTTTTACCAAAAAAATCATTTAAAATCAGTCAAGTGGAAAATTGCCACTTTTGGTAGTGTTTGACATTGCTTGAGGACAGGAGCTTCTGCAGGTTATGAAGAAGTTGAATGAATCAGGGTTTTTGTATTTTTAATGATTTTTTATTGATGTATGAGGTAATTTGCTATTTTTATCATTTCTGAGAGTGACTGGATGACTAGTCTCGTATAGAGGCTCTTAACTTTTTTTAGAGCTGGACAACATCCCAAAATATGTTGTTTGCTTGAAAGCAGAGAAAATTTCCCTTCATCTACTTCAATTTAAAAAAAATCTACGATTCGATTGATTTTTTATGATTCATGGAATATGCTGCATTTAACACAGGTTTATATGGGAGCCCGGAAAAGGAGCGTGAGGCCTATACTGTGAGACTGGTAGGCAGCTATAGTGGGCATGAGAGTCGTCTGCTAGAATGCGATGTTCTCGCCAGCAAACGGCGTGCAGAGTGTACGGGAAGGTTCCCGGGGTTACTGCCATGGTACCTGCTAGCTTAAATTCGGAAATATTCTTTAAGGGGTAAGTCAGACCACTAGTAAACAAGTGTAGTCCTATTTCTAAGGTAGCCCTTGCCCTCAACTCTTACCATAGAACTAAAGTTGAATCCATTGCCGACCCAAAGTTAGATTTCAGCCCCAAATCAGATTCTAACCCCAAATTTAACCCTAACATTAGCTTTTAAAACCCTTACCCTAACCCTAACCCAAACCCAAACCCTAACCCAACTCTAACCATAGCCCTAAAGTTGAATCCATTGCCGACCCAAAGTTAGATTTCAGCCCCAAATCAGATTCTAACCCCAAATTTAACCCTAGCTGTTAAAACCCTAGCCCTAAAACCCTATTGACGATTCTAACCCTGTACTAACCCTAACCCTAAGCTAACCCTAACCCTAACTAACCCTATAACTAGCCCTAACTAGCCCTAACCCAAACCCTAACCCTAATCCAAACCATAGCCCTAAATGCCAACCCAAAGTAAGATTTCAGCCCAAAATCAGATTCTAACCCCAAATTTAACCCTAGCTGCCTGGTAATATGAACAAGGCTCAAATTTAACCCAGTCTAAGCTAGTGTAGAACTCTAGTCTAAAGTTAGACCGAGTAACTTACGCCCTAGCCCTCACCCTGCCTAGCTTCCCCTCGTCCTAACTGTGGGCCTATATCCTTAAGTTTACTTGTACACCTCAAAACTAGCACCCAGTGACAGTGTAACTGTATTATTTTCACTTTTACTGTGAAAATGGAGAGCTATGTGTGTAAAAACTGTGATGGACGTGCTTGGTCCCATGCAGACAGTGGTTTTTTGTGTTGGAAGTTTCCTTGCTGTACGAATTCATGTTCACGCACCAGCCATGTGCCATTTATTCACCACTCATGGTCTACACATTCACTCCATTGCATTTCATTCTAACAACGAACTCAGCATCATTCTCTCAGAAAAATGTAGCAGGACTATCAGTTTTCAAAGTGTCATAGTCATTTACTGACATTTAATGAATAATATATCTGTGTTGCAGGTTGTCATACACAATATTCTGGTCCTGGATCTGAGGGAGCCAGCAGGTTTGTTCATGAACGTTTTTATACAACAGTGTTTGTTTGTTTCTTTCTTTCTTTCTTTCTTTCTTTCTTTCTCTCTTTCTTTCTCTCTTTCTTTCTTTCTTTGTTGTTGTTTTTTGAGGGGGGGGGGGGGGGTGTTTTATGGCGACAAGCAAGAAGATTTGGATATGAATGCGGAAGAGTGGAGCAAACATTATTCCAAACAGTTAGAAATTAAGATGGACAAGAGTGCGGGTGATGATCCAGTGGTATGCTGGCTTTTTACAGGCCGAGTCAATAAGGCTGTGACCATGTAAATGTGTTGGAATAATAATACTGGAGAACAGTGAATAAAGAACACTTGCATTCTGACTCCAGACCAAGCAGTCAAGCATCTCACTAACCCCACAAAACATAAAATGTATAAACCTGTACTCATGCTCTCTGTTGTTGCCCTTATGTAGGGCCATTCTGTAGGCATGTCCTGGAACCCCCCCCCCCCACATTTCCCATCCTATCTTATTCTATCCTTCATATTCTAACCTCTGTGAATTCTAATCCCTACCTTATATCGAGTTTTACAGTGATATATATTTTAAAAGTACATCATAGTATATTTATGGCCTGGTGGTGGGCTCAAATGCTCCATGGAACAGTGAAATTGAACTTCCCTTTCTTGCTTATTGAACTTAAATATTTACCTTGATATAATATGAATAATTATTTTGATATTTTGGGAGGTTTTCAGGGTATCCAGCATTTAAACCTTCAAATTGGACTGAATGAATGTCATTGAATTATTGTCTATTTGGGCCCTACATCCAATTTCACCGAACCCAAGTTATAATGCCAGCAAGGGTGCATTGATTGGATTTCAGTACATGGTGCATTGTAGCTTGGTGGGGTCCACTCTGCTGAAAACAAGCATGAAATGTAGAAAGTTTTATATCGTTGTAGTCGGAATTAATATCTCTACAAGATGAAAGCGTTCAAAAAGTGTTCGGAAGCACTTGACTGCTCTATAGGCCTCACGCTCCTAATTCAACTCGCGCATTGCCTACCGGGAAGGCAGTACAAAGATGAGGTAATGTTATTTTTTACCAAAAAAATCATTTAAAATCAGTCAAGTGGAAAATTGCCACTTTTGGTAGTGTTTGACATTGCTTGAGGACAGGAGCTTCTGCAGGTTATGAAGAAGTTGAATGAATCAGGGTTTTTGTATTTTTAATGATTTTTTATTGATGTATGAGGTAATTTGCTATTTTTATCATTTCTGAGAGTGACTGGATGACTAGTCTCGTATAGAGGCTCTTAACTTTTTTTAGAGCTGGACAACATCCCAAAATATGTTGTTTGCTTGAAAGCAGAGAAAATTTCCCTTCATCTACTTCAATTTAAAAAAAATCTACGATTCGATTGATTTTTTATGATTCATGGAATATGCTGCATTTAACACAGGTTTATATGGGAGCCCGGAAAAGGAGCGTGAGGCCTATACTGTGAGACTGGTAGGCAGCTATAGTGGGCATGAGAGTCGTCTGCTAGAATGCGATGTTCTCGCCAGCAAACGGCGTGCAGAGTGTACGGGAAGGTTCCCGGGGTTACTGCCATGGTACCTGCTAGCTTAAATTCGGAAATATTCTTTAAGGGGTAAGTCAGACCACTAGTAAACAAGTGTAGTCCTATTTCTAAGGTAGCCCTTGCCCTCAACTCTTACCATAGAACTAAAGTTGAATCCATTGCCGACCCAAAGTTAGATTTCAGCCCCAAATCAGATTCTAACCCCAAATTTAACCCTAACATTAGCTTTTAAAACCCTTACCCTAACCCTAACCCAAACCCAAACCCTAACCCAACTCTAACCATAGCCCTAAAGTTGAATCCATTGCCGACCCAAAGTTAGATTTCAGCCCCAAATCAGATTCTAACCCCAAATTTAACCCTAGCTGTTAAAACCCTAGCCCTAAAACCCTATTGACGATTCTAACCCTGTACTAACCCTAACCCTAAGCTAACCCTAACCCTAACTAACCCTATAACTAGCCCTAACTAGCCCTAACCCAAACCCTAACCCTAATCCAAACCATAGCCCTAAATGCCAACCCAAAGTAAGATTTCAGCCCAAAATCAGATTCTAACCCCAAATTTAACCCTAGCTGCCTGGTAATATGAACAAGGCTCAAATTTAACCCAGTCTAAGCTAGTGTAGAACTCTAGTCTAAAGTTAGACCGAGTAACTTACGCCCTAGCCCTCACCCTGCCTAGCTTCCCCTCGTCCTAACTGTGGGCCTATATCCTTAAGTTTACTTGTACACCTCAAAACTAGCACCCAGTGACAGTGTAACTGTATTATTTTCACTTTTACTGTGAAAATGGAGAGCTATGTGTGTAAAAACTGTGATGGACGTGCTTGGTCCCATGCAGACAGTGGTTTTTTGTGTTGGAAGTTTCCTTGCTGTACGAATTCATGTTCACGCACCAGCCATGTGCCATTTATTCACCACTCATGGTCTACACATTCACTCCATTGCATTTCATTCTAACAACGAACTCAGCATCATTCTCTCAGAAAAATGTAGCAGGACTATCAGTTTTCAAAGTGTCATAGTCATTTACTGACATTTAATGAATAATATATCTGTGTTGCAGGTTGTCATACACAATATTCTGGTCCTGGATCTGAGGGAGCCAGCAGGTTTGTTCATGAACGTTTTTATACAACAGTGTTTGTTTGTTTCTTTCTTTCTTTCTTTCTTTCTTTCTTTCTCTCTTTCTTTCTCTCTTTCTTTCTTTCTTTGTTGTTGTTTTTTGAGGGGGGGGGGGGGGGGTGTTTTATGGCGACAAGCAAGAAGATTTGGATATGAATGCGGAAGAGTGGAGCAAACATTATTCCAAACAGTTAGAAATTAAGATGGACAAGAGTGCGGGTGATGATCCAGTGGTATGCTGGCTTTTTACAGGCCGAGTCAATAAGGCTGTGACCATGTAAATGTGTTGGAATAATAATACTGGAGAACAGTGAATAAAGAACACTTGCATTCTGACTCCAGACCAAGCAGTCAAGCATCTCACTAACCCCACAAAACATAAAATGTATAAACCTGTACTCATGCTCTCTGTTGTTGCCCTTATGTAGGGCCATTCTGTAGGCATGTCCTGGAACCCCCCCCCCCCCACATTTCCCATCCTATCTTATTCTATCCTTCATATTCTAACCTCTGTGAATTCTAATCCCTACCTTATATCGAGTTTTACAGTGATATATATTTTAAAAGTACATCATAGTATATTTATGGCCTGGTGGTGGGCTCAAATGCTCCATGGAACAGTGAAATTGAACTTCCCTTTCTTGCTTATTGAACTTAAATATTTACCTTGATATAATATGAATAATTATTTTGATATTTTGGGAGGTTTTCAGGGTATCCAGCATTTAAACCTTCAAATTGGACTGAATGAATGTCATTGAATTATTGTCTATTTGGGCCCTACATCCAATTTCACCGAACCCAAGTTATAATGCCAGCAAGGGTGCATTGATTGGATTTCAGTACATGGTGCATTGTAGCTTGGTGGGGTCCACTCTGCTGAAAACAAGCATGAAATGTAGAAAGTTTTATATCGTTGTAGTCGGAATTAATATCTCTACAAGATGAAAGCGTTCAAAAAGTGTTCGGAAGCACTTGACTGCTCTATAGGCCTCACGCTCCTAATTCAACTCGCGCATTGCCTACCGGGAAGGCAGTACAAAGATGAGGTAATGTTATTTTTTACCAAAAAAATCATTTAAAATCAGTCAAGTGGAAAATTGCCACTTTTGGTAGTGTTTGACATTGCTTGAGGACAGGAGCTTCTGCAGGTTAAGAAGTTGAATGAATCAGGGTTTTTGTATTTTTAATGATTTTTTATTGATGTATGAGGTAATTTGCTATTTTTATCATTTCTGAGAGTGACTGGATGACTAGTCTCGTATAGAGGCTCTTAACTTTTTTTAGAGCTGGACAACATCCCAAAATATGTTGTTTGCTTGAAAGCAGAGAAAATTTCCCTTCATCTACTTCAATTTAAAAAAAATCTACGATTCGATTGATTTTTTATGATTCATGGAATATGCTGCATTTAACACAGGTTTATATGGGAGCCCGGAAAAGGAGCGTGAGGCCTATACTGTGAGACTGGTAGGCAGCTATAGTGGGCATGAGAGTCGTCTGCTAGAATGCGATGTTCTCGCCAGCAAACGGCGTGCAGAGTGTACGGGAAGGTTCCCGGGGTTACTGCCATGGTACCTGCTAGCTTAAATTCGGAAATATTCTTTAAGGGGTAAGTCAGACCACTAGTAAACAAGTGTAGTCCTATTTCTAAGGTAGCCCTTGCCCTCAACTCTTACCATAGAACTAAAGTTGAATCCATTGCCGACCCAAAGTTAGATTTCAGCCCCAAATCAGATTCTAACCCCAAATTTAACCCTAACATTAGCTTTTAAAACCCTTACCCTAACCCTAACCCAAACCCAAACCCTAACCCAACTCTAACCATAGCCCTAAAGTTGAATCCATTGCCGACCCAAAGTTAGATTTCAGCCCCAAATCAGATTCTAACCCCAAATTTAACCCTAGCTGTTAAAACCCTAGCCCTAAAACCCTATTGACGATTCTAACCCTGTACTAACCCTAACCCTAAGCTAACCCTAACCCTAACTAACCCTATAACTAGCCCTAACTAGCCCTAACCCAAACCCTAACCCTAATCCAAACCATAGCCCTAAATGCCAACCCAAAGTAAGATTTCAGCCCAAAATCAGATTCTAACCCCAAATTTAACCCTAGCTGCCTGGTAATATGAACAAGGCTCAAATTTAACCCAGTCTAAGCTAGTGTAGAACTCTAGTCTAAAGTTAGACCGAGTAACTTACGCCCTAGCCCTCACCCTGCCTAGCTTCCCCTCGTCCTAACTGTGGGCCTATATCCTTAAGTTTACTTGTACACCTCAAAACTAGCACCCAGTGACAGTGTAACTGTATTATTTTCACTTTTACTGTGAAAATGGAGAGCTATGTGTGTAAAAACTGTGATGGACGTGCTTGGTCCCATGCAGACAGTGGTTTTTTGTGTTGGAAGTTTCCTTGCTGTACGAATTCATGTTCACGCACCAGCCATGTGCCATTTATTCACCACTCATGGTCTACACATTCACTCCATTGCATTTCATTCTAACAACGAACTCAGCATCATTCTCTCAGAAAAATGTAGCAGGACTATCAGTTTTCAAAGTGTCATAGTCATTTACTGACATTTAATGAATAATATATCTGTGTTGCAGGTTGTCATACACAATATTCTGGTCCTGGATCTGAGGGAGCCAGCAGGTTTGTTCATGAACGTTTTTATACAACAGTGTTTGTTTGTTTCTTTCTTTCTTTCTTTCTTTCTTTCTTTCTCTCTTTCTTTCTCTCTTTCTTTCTTTCTTTGTTGTTGTTTTTTGAGGGGGGGGGGGGTGTTTTATGGCGACAAGCAAGAAGATTTGGATATGAATGCGGAAGAGTGGAGCAAACATTATTCCAAACAGTTAGAAATTAAGATGGACAAGAGTGCGGGTGATGATCCAGTGGTATGCTGGCTTTTTACAGGCCGAGTCAATAAGGCTGTGACCATGTAAATGTGTTGGAATAATAATACTGGAGAACAGTGAATAAAGAACACTTGCATTCTGACTCCAGACCAAGCAGTCAAGCATCTCACTAACCCCACAAAACATAAAATGTATAAACCTGTACTCATGCTCTCTGTTGTTGCCCTTATGTAGGGCCATTCTGTAGGCATGTCCTGGAACCCCCCCCCCCCCACATTTCCCATCCTATCTTATTCTATCCTTCATATTCTAACCTCTGTGAATTCTAATCCCTACCTTATATCGAGTTTTACAGTGATATATATTTTAAAAGTACATCATAGTATATTTATGGCCTGGTGGTGGGCTCAAATGCTCCATGGAACAGTGAAATTGAACTTCCCTTTCTTGCTTATTGAACTTAAATATTTACCTTGATATAATATGAATAATTATTTTGATATTTTGGGAGGTTTTCAGGGTATCCAGCATTTAAACCTTCAAATTGGACTGAATGAATGTCATTGAATTATTGTCTATTTGGGCCCTACATCCAATTTCACCGAACCCAAGTTATAATGCCAGCAAGGGTGCATTGATTGGATTTCAGTACATGGTGCATTGTAGCTTGGTGGGGTCCACTCTGCTGAAAACAAGCATGAAATGTAGAAAGTTTTATATCGTTGTAGTCGGAATTAATATCTCTACAAGATGAAAGCGTTCAAAAAGTGTTCGGAAGCACTTGACTGCTCTATAGGCCTCACGCTCCTAATTCAACTCGCGCATTGCCTACCGGGAAGGCAGTACAAAGATGAGGTAATGTTATTTTTTACCAAAAAAATCATTTAAAATCAGTCAAGTGGAAAATTGCCACTTTTGGTAGTGTTTGACATTGCTTGAGGACAGGAGCTTCTGCAGGTTATGAAGAAGTTGAATGAATCAGGGTTTTTGTATTTTTAATGATTTTTTATTGATGTATGAGGTAATTTGCTATTTTTATCATTTCTGAGAGTGACTGGATGACTAGTCTCGTATAGAGGCTCTTAACTTTTTTTAGAGCTGGACAACATCCCAAAATATGTTGTTTGCTTGAAAGCAGAGAAAATTTCCCTTCATCTACTTCAATTTAAAAAAAATCTACGATTCGATTGATTTTTTATGATTCATGGAATATGCTGCATTTAACACAGGTTTATATGGGAGCCCGGAAAAGGAGCGTGAGGCCTATACTGTGAGACTGGTAGGCAGCTATAGTGGGCATGAGAGTCGTCTGCTAGAATGCGATGTTCTCGCCAGCAAACGGCGTGCAGAGTGTACGGGAAGGTTCCCGGGGTTACTGCCATGGTACCTGCTAGCTTAAATTCGGAAATATTCTTTAAGGGGTAAGTCAGACCACTAGTAAACAAGTGTAGTCCTATTTCTAAGGTAGCCCTTGCCCTCAACTCTTACCATAGAACTAAAGTTGAATCCATTGCCGACCCAAAGTTAGATTTCAGCCCCAAATCAGATTCTAACCCCAAATTTAACCCTAACATTAGCTTTTAAAACCCTTACCCTAACCCTAACCCAAACCCAAACCCTAACCCAACTCTAACCATAGCCCTAAAGTTGAATCCATTGCCGACCCAAAGTTAGATTTCAGCCCCAAATCAGATTCTAACCCCAAATTTAACCCTAGCTGTTAAAACCCTAGCCCTAAAACCCTATTGACGATTCTAACCCTGTACTAACCCTAACCCTAAGCTAACCCTAACCCTAACTAACCCTATAACTAGCCCTAACTAGCCCTAACCCAAACCCTAACCCTAATCCAAACCATAGCCCTAAATGCCAACCCAAAGTAAGATTTCAGCCCAAAATCAGATTCTAACCCCAAATTTAACCCTAGCTGCCTGGTAATATGAACAAGGCTCAAATTTAACCCAGTCTAAGCTAGTGTAGAACTCTAGTCTAAAGTTAGACCGAGTAACTTACGCCCTAGCCCTCACCCTGCCTAGCTTCCCCTCGTCCTAACTGTGGGCCTATATCCTTAAGTTTACTTGTACACCTCAAAACTAGCACCCAGTGACAGTGTAACTGTATTATTTTCACTTTTACTGTGAAAATGGAGAGCTATGTGTGTAAAAACTGTGATGGACGTGCTTGGTCCCATGCAGACAGTGGTTTTTTGTGTTGGAAGTTTCCTTGCTGTACGAATTCATGTTCACGCACCAGCCATGTGCCATTTATTCACCACTCATGGTCTACACATTCACTCCATTGCATTTCATTCTAACAACGAACTCAGCATCATTCTCTCAGAAAAATGTAGCAGGACTATCAGTTTTCAAAGTGTCATAGTCATTTACTGACATTTAATGAATAATATATCTGTGTTGCAGGTTGTCATACACAATATTCTGGTCCTGGATCTGAGGGAGCCAGCAGGTTTGTTCATGAACGTTTTTATACAACAGTGTTTGTTTGTTTCTTTCTTTCTTTCTTTCTTTCTTTCTTTCTCTCTTTCTTTCTCTCTTTCTTTCTTTCTTTGTTGTTGTTTTTTGAGGGGGGGGGGGGTGTTTTATGGCGACAAGCAAGAAGATTTGGATATGAATGCGGAAGAGTGGAGCAAACATTATTCCAAACAGTTAGAAATTAAGATGGACAAGAGTGCGGGTGATGATCCAGTGGTATGCTGGCTTTTTACAGGCCGAGTCAATAAGGCTGTGACCATGTAAATGTGTTGGAATAATAATACTGGAGAACAGTGAATAAAGAACACTTGCATTCTGACTCCAGACCAAGCAGTCAAGCATCTCACTAACCCCACAAAACATAAAATGTATAAACCTGTACTCATGCTCTCTGTTGTTGCCCTTATGTAGGGCCATTCTGTAGGCATGTCCTGGAACCCCCCCCCCCCCCACATTTCCCATCCTATCTTATTCTATCCTTCATATTCTAACCTCTGTGAATTCTAATCCCTACCTTATATCGAGTTTTACAGTGATATATATTTTAAAAGTACATCATAGTATATTTATGGCCTGGTGGTGGGCTCAAATGCTCCATGGAACAGTGAAATTGAACTTCCCTTTCTTGCTTATTGAACTTAAATATTTACCTTGATATAATATGAATAATTATTTTGATATTTTGGGAGGTTTTCAGGGTATCCAGCATTTAAACCTTCAAATTGGACTGAATGAATGTCATTGAATTATTGTCTATTTGGGCCCTACATCCAATTTCACCGAACCCAAGTTATAATGCCAGCAAGGGTGCATTGATTGGATTTCAGTACATGGTGCATTGTAGCTTGGTGGGGTCCACTCTGCTGAAAACAAGCATGAAATGTAGAAAGTTTTATATCGTTGTAGTCGGAATTAATATCTCTACAAGATGAAAGCGTTCAAAAAGTGTTCGGAAGCACTTGACTGCTCTATAGGCCTCACGCTCCTAATTCAACTCGCGCATTGCCTACCGGGAAGGCAGTACAAAGATGAGGTAATGTTATTTTTTACCAAAAAAATCATTTAAAATCAGTCAAGTGGAAAATTGCCACTTTTGGTAGTGTTTGACATTGCTTGAGGACAGGAGCTTCTGCAGGTTATGAAGAAGTTGAATGAATCAGGGTTTTTGTATTTTTAATGATTTTTTATTGATGTATGAGGTAATTTGCTATTTTTATCATTTCTGAGAGTGACTGGATGACTAGTCTCGTATAGAGGCTCTTAACTTTTTTTAGAGCTGGACAACATCCCAAAATATGTTGTTTGCTTGAAAGCAGAGAAAATTTCCCTTCATCTACTTCAATTTAAAAAAAATCTACGATTCGATTGATTTTTTATGATTCATGGAATATGCTGCATTTAACACAGGTTTATATGGGAGCCCGGAAAAGGAGCGTGAGGCCTATACTGTGAGACTGGTAGGCAGCTATAGTGGGCATGAGAGTCGTCTGCTAGAATGCGATGTTCTCGCCAGCAAACGGCGTGCAGAGTGTACGGGAAGGTTCCCGGGGTTACTGCCATGGTACCTGCTAGCTTAAATTCGGAAATATTCTTTAAGGGGTAAGTCAGACCACTAGTAAACAAGTGTAGTCCTATTTCTAAGGTAGCCCTTGCCCTCAACTCTTACCATAGAACTAAAGTTGAATCCATTGCCGACCCAAAGTTAGATTTCAGCCCCAAATCAGATTCTAACCCCAAATTTAACCCTAACATTAGCTTTTAAAACCCTTACCCTAACCCTAACCCAAACCCAAACCCTAACCCAACTCTAACCATAGCCCTAAAGTTGAATCCATTGCCGACCCAAAGTTAGATTTCAGCCCCAAATCAGATTCTAACCCCAAATTTAACCCTAGCTGTTAAAACCCTAGCCCTAAAACCCTATTGACGATTCTAACCCTGTACTAACCCTAACCCTAAGCTAACCCTAACCCTAACTAACCCTATAACTAGCCCTAACTAGCCCTAACCCAAACCCTAACCCTAATCCAAACCATAGCCCTAAATGCCAACCCAAAGTAAGATTTCAGCCCAAAATCAGATTCTAACCCCAAATTTAACCCTAGCTGCCTGGTAATATGAACAAGGCTCAAATTTAACCCAGTCTAAGCTAGTGTAGAACTCTAGTCTAAAGTTAGACCGAGTAACTGCCCTAGCCCTCACCCTGCCTAGCTTCCCCCTCGTCCTAACTGTGGGCCTATATCCTTAAGTTTACTTGTACACCTCAAAACTAGCACCCAGTGACAGTGTAACTGTATTATTTTCACTTTTACTGTGAAAATGGAGAGCTATGTGTGTAAAAACTGTGATGGACGTGCTTGGTCCCATGCAGACAGTGGTTTTTTGTGTTGGAAGTTTCCTTGCTGTACGAATTCATGTTCACGCACCAGCCATGTGCCATTTATTCACCACTCATGGTCTACACATTCACTCCATTGCATTTCATTCTAACAACGAACTCAGCATCATTCTCTCAGAAAAATGTAGCAGGACTATCAGTTTTCAAAGTGTCATAGTCATTTACTGACATTTAATGAATAATATATCTGTGTTGCAGGTTGTCATACACAATATTCTGGTCCTGGATCTGAGGGAGCCAGCAGGTTTGTTCATGAACGTTTTTATACAACAGTGTTTGTTTGTTTCTTTCTTTCTTTCTTTCTTTCTTTCTTTCTCTCTTTCTTTCTCTCTTTCTTTCTTTCTTTGTTGTTGTTTTTTGAGGGGGGGGGGGTGTTTTATGGCGACAAGCAAGAAGATTTGGATATGAATGCGGAAGAGTGGAGCAAACATTATTCCAAACAGTTAGAAATTAAGATGGACAAGAGTGCGGGTGATGATCCAGTGGTATGCTGGCTTTTTACAGGCCGAGTCAATAAGGCTGTGACCATGTAAATGTGTTGGAATAATAATACTGGAGAACAGTGAATAAAGAACACTTGCATTCTGACTCCAGACCAAGCAGTCAAGCATCTCACTAACCCCACAAAACATAAAATGTATAAACCTGTACTCATGCTCTCTGTTGTTGCCCTTATGTAGGGCCATTCTGTAGGCATGTCCTGGAACCCCCCCCCCCCCACATTTCCCATCCTATCTTATTCTATCCTTCATATTCTAACCTCTGTGAATTCTAATCCCTACCTTATATCGAGTTTTACAGTGATATATATTTTAAAAGTACATCATAGTATATTTATGGCCTGGTGGTGGGCTCAAATGCTCCATGGAACAGTGAAATTGAACTTCCCTTTCTTGCTTATTGAACTTAAATATTTACCTTGATATAATATGAATAATTATTTTGATATTTTGGGAGGTTTTCAGGGTATCCAGCATTTAAACCTTCAAATTGGACTGAATGAATGTCATTGAATTATTGTCTATTTGGGCCCTACATCCAATTTCACCGAACCCAAGTTATAATGCCAGCAAGGGTGCATTGATTGGATTTCAGTACATGGTGCATTGTAGCTTGGTGGGGTCCACTCTGCTGAAAACAAGCATGAAATGTAGAAAGTTTTATATCGTTGTAGTCGGAATTAATATCTCTACAAGATGAAAGCGTTCAAAAAGTGTTCGGAAGCACTTGACTGCTCTATAGGCCTCACGCTCCTAATTCAACTCGCGCATTGCCTACCGGGAAGGCAGTACAAAGATGAGGTAATGTTATTTTTTACCAAAAAAATCATTTAAAATCAGTCAAGTGGAAAATTGCCACTTTTGGTAGTGTTTGACATTGCTTGAGGACAGGAGCTTCTGCAGGTTATGAAGAAGTTGAATGAATCAGGGTTTTTGTATTTTTAATGATTTTTTATTGATGTATGAGGTAATTTGCTATTTTTATCATTTCTGAGAGTGACTGGATGACTAGTCTCGTATAGAGGCTCTTAACTTTTTTTAGAGCTGGACAACATCCCAAAATATGTTGTTTGCTTGAAAGCAGAGAAAATTTCCCTTCATCTACTTCAATTTAAAAAAAATCTACGATTCGATTGATTTTTTATGATTCATGGAATATGCTGCATTTAACACAGGTTTATATGGGAGCCCGGAAAAGGAGCGTGAGGCCCAAAGTGCCGAATCGATCGATCGTCAGCAACTTCTGATGTACTACCTGTAGCTCGTTCCATGCGTGCTGTCATGTAAAAGACGCGAGATCAGCACATCAGCATAATTCCCCACAAGAAAAAGATAAAGAGGTTTATAAAGAGAACCTACTTCAAGCTAACTCCTGGGTTACACAACTTTTATTTTATGTGCTGTCTGTGATCAAAGACGAGGCTGATAAAAAGGGTTCACTTTTATCCAAGGCCAGATCGACTTATGTATTCGACTTCGTCTGGCTTATGCTTTCAAAAAACATACCCAAGGGAAATACTTTTAGCCACTTTTTTTTTTTGTTTTTTTTTTATGGAGATGTGGCACTGATCCCGTCCACTGAGCCACTAATCCACCAATCTGATATCACTAATAATCGACCCTGAATGGCAGCTGCCTCCGCCTCTAACTGGGGAGATTACACAAGCCCATCAGGCAAGGTGAATCATGCCTGTGCATGGGCATCAAAGTTGAGATGAGAAATGAGGCGCGGATCTATTGTTTTCTTATTTTTTTTTGAAAGAAATGAAGAAATAAAAGGGGCGTATGCGCCTTTCAAATTTTAAGCATCATTGTTAGCCGTTTGTATGGCGCTTAAAAAAAAAGAAGATATATAATATATATATATATATATATATATCTATATATATTTTTTTTTTATATATTTTTATATTATTATTATTTATTTTTTTTTTTTTTGCTTTGCTTTGCTTTGCTTTTGCACCCCCTTACTGAATTCCTGGATCCCTGCTATATTATTCACTTTTGATAGTGCCAGACAGCCAGTGTGAGGCTTTCGTGAAAGTGTATAGCAGGAGAGGAATATACTGGGATGATGGGGAGCGAGAGGCAGTTTGCCTCCACTCACCCATCATGCGAGTATACTGATCATGCAGACTGCCAAACAGATATGAGCGTGGCGAGTCTGTATCAGGCAAAGAGGAAGATTGAGTCATTTTGTTTTTGTTTTTTTGTTCTTTTGTTTTTTTGTTTTTTTTTTTTCGACGTGGTTACGTCTGTCGCTTGTTTGTGATAACATAATCGTCATTAGTGTTCAAAACTGGTGTTTTGGTATCTGGTGTTTTGCCACGTGGGAGTTCGACGACATGCACAACCATGCTCAACCGCATGTGATCGAGTGATTCAAAGAAGCTGAATGGAAAGTGATGAAAGTCGAGGCCGGTGCTCCAAGTATGGTGCTATAATGACTGCGGGGCGATCTAATGATTATGCACAATCACAATCTGAAAATATAACCGCATGACCGAAACATAAATTTGTTTTCATATTTGACCTCTTATACACAACTAAAGCTTCTCAGTAATTATCGTAGTATATATATATTTTTATTTCCTCTTGATCGAACATAGCATCGGCCTATAAGTATTCTGCAGGAGCTTCGCCGCATCATAACACGAGCTAACTGGTTTATTAAACACCAAGGAGGTTCGAGAGATGGTGTCACAACAGTCTTATTCGCTTTGATCCAATGCTCCTAGCCACCACTCAAATTATTTGAACTACAATTTGTATTTGCCAACTCGATCTGCCCCACAAGGTTTGACACTGATTCACATCTCACTGCATTATAATGACCAGTCACTCTCTACGGAAGATAGTCTTTATGATGGTCATTGTATCCCTACTTCTGATACGTCCATGGGCGGTAGACTATTATGGTATAATAAAGACACTGGGGTACGCAAATAGAAATTGCTCAGCAAGATATTGCTGATACTGATATGAATATCAAAATTACTCGACTGGACATGTCTGGACACTAATCTGGTATATCTATTTGTATATCATTATATATATATATATATATATATATATATGAGAAAATGATATTCTATATTAATTTTAATTTTAATTCAAAATTGATAATCGGAAAAGTGATAAAACTGGCTTTCCATGAGGGTAAAATTTCAAATATTCTCACAACATAAAGCTAAGATTTACATTTTTGCACATATTTTGGGACAGGATCAACTTTTGTTTTTAGAGAATACGTATGCTTTATTATTGATTATGTTGATATATAATCGAGCAGCATAATGTGTAATAATACCCGATATTACGTTAGCGTTAAAGATGAATCTGTAGATTGCTCAGGAAGATGGCGGCTTTAAGCATCAACATCAAAGGTACAAATGCACCTGTGGCATTCTTTTGTCCATCCATAGAAAATTTACAGCTTCCTGGACCTGAGTAATCATCACCATCAGTTGGAACCCCATCTCTTATCAGTATCAGGTGACCTACGACATGGGCTGTGGGCAAGACGTTATGAAAATCCAGTGATATGTATGAATTGCATTCGAACTATAGATTTAAGTAAAAGTGCTTAAAATAATAACGAAGACTAAATTTGGAAGGGAATAAAGTAAGCAAAACAATTCAGAGATATTTTATGAGCCTAAAACAAGGAATATAGAATCAGGAGTGAGGGTTATTCTCTCTGTACAAGACTATAACAACGATAACAACTTCACATGTGACATGTGCGTACAGTAACGTTGATCTACAACATGGTCTACAACCGAACAAGTTCCTCTGCTGCACTCGCTCCCGCCGCCGTTTCAGTCCACTTTCCTTGGCTCGTAAATCCACCCATTAAGTATGTATTCATGAATGATCCTCGCTCGGATTTTTTCCTTTTTTTTGGTGATAAGCAGAGATCGCAATCCCGCCCACCAGCTGACTTTCTGTGCAGTGGGACCGTCGCGCTGTCTATGCAGGCCTGCTCATCAGGCAGTAACCCCGGCGCGGGGCGCTGTAACATAGTACATGTATAACACGTATTGGGGTCGCTGCTGCGGTTATAAGGCAGTAGAAGTTTCATACAATCGGCATGTGATATGTGTGTGTCGTGTACGTGTGTGTGTTTGCATAGTCTGTTTTATGCGTTGATTTTTCTCATTTGTTTCAGAACCCACAAATGCAGTACCACTCAATTCAATCATGGCAGGGAAGGAAGTTGTATATGTTCTTGGTGATAGTGTCCTGTGCTGTAATGCAATCTACTGGAATTTTAACCTTTGACCTTACTGGAACGTGGAAAATAGTCAATGGAAATGGCAGTAAGTTACCATTCATTGCATTGGAAAATGTCATGTTTCTGTCGTAATGTATCACACAGTCCACACACTACTGATACGCCATATATTTCGCGAGTCTAAATTTTTGCGAATCGGGAATTCCTGACAATTTCGCGAGTAGTTAAATTCACGATCGCGTAGTCCTGCTGTACTGAACAGAGAAGAGTACACGCGTACGTCTCATTCACATCGGGAATCAGAGCAGATCGTATTTTCACGTGTCTTTAATTTCGGGAATAGCATCTGACTCGCGAAATTCGTCAAAAATAAAAACCTTGCAAAGTATTCGGCGTATACAGTATTTTGTAGAGTGTAATCCCGGTACCTAGAGTCCCCTGACATGTCTGTCTAGGACTTGTAGGAGGACCTCTGGAGGACATGCCATACAAAAGCCTTTTGATACTACATTGTACTATTAAATTTGACTCAGTGGGAGATGAGAGACCCTCTCCCCCCCCCCCCCCCCCATAAGAATCCCCTGGTCATTTAGCACAATGTCAGCATACATTTCAGTGCAAAACAGTGGGTGAGCATTTCTCCTCAGGTGACAATTTTTCATTTGCACATGTATAATTATGTACACTTTGCCACAAACAGTGCAGGTCAGTGGCAGTGGTCACTAGAAGTGTGTTTCGTCTTCACCTTTGGTTTGAGACCATTTAGAGATTCCTAATATATGAGTCTAGCACAAGGTTGTGCTAGACTCACACTAAGCTGTCTAGCATGATCTTTACCCGAGACTACACCAGACTCACCCCAGACTAAAACTGCGACCAGCCCGAATAACTGTGTACAAGGAGTGCTCCGGGGGTTACCCAGAGTTGTGCTTTGTGCTGTGTGCTTTGTGCTTTGTGTGGTGACCGTTTGGAGTCCTCATCATCTGAGCCTGAGGTAAACAAGGCATGACTCTCAAAGGTTGTGTTGTGTTTGGGGGGACTCTAAGTCTCTAATTCGGGTGTAAGTCCAAAGTGTGACAAATTTGTTAATTAGTTGCAGCAAAAAACAAGTCAGTGCAAGAATTTGACCAAAAATTGGTCTATATCTGGTCATCAGGGATATGTTCTGTGGAGACTGCGTCTGGCTTCACGGATCCCCTCCATATCCGGAGGAGAGCGATAACGTCAAAAAAATAAAAGACTCCTTCGGACCAAGGAGGTTCGAAAAATGGAGTCACAACAGTCTTATTCGCTTTGATCCCATGCTCGAAGCTGCCACTCAAAAATATTTGAAGTATGTGTCAAACTGGATCTGCCGCTCAGATGCGAAGACAATTGACTCGTGTCTCATTGCATTATCACCAGCCACTTTCCAAGGAAGATAATTATGTCTTTGTGATGGTAATTACTTTTCGTTATCCCTACTTACAAACGATGGGCGGTAGACAATGGTAAAGGCATGGGCGTGCGCAAATAGAAATTGCTCAAATATTGCTGAAATAGATATCAAAATTACTCGACTGTACGTGTCTGTACGCTAATCTGACATATTAATTTATAAAGAACTATACTTGAAGATGATACCATATTAGTTTCATGTAGCGGAAATAAGAAGAAAAGTGATAAAACCGGCTTTCCATGAGGGTAAAATTTCAAACACTTTCACAAAATACAGCTCAGATTTACACTTTTGCACATATTTTCGAATGGAATTGACTTGTTTTATATGCTTTATCATTAGGTGAAATTTCATTGCATTTGATATATAAATGAGCACCATATACCCGATATTATGTTAGCGTTTAAAATAAATCTTCAGATTGCTCAGAAAGATGGCGGCTTCAAGCATCGAACATCAAAGGCACAAATGCACCTGTGGAATTCTTTCATCCATCCATAGAAAACTGACAGCTGATTGAATGATTATAGTCAGTTGTAACTCCATCTCTTGAACCTCCTTGTCCGGACAGACAGATCTTTCTGTCTATGCAAGAATTTAATCAATTTGAACTCTCTCTCTCTATGTGTATTAACTTAGTATTTCTTCCTTCTCATTTTAAAGGGAAGATAAACCCCAAGAACAATGTGGATTGAGTGAAAGCAGCAACATTAGTAGAACACATCAGTGAAAGTTTGAAGAAAATCGGACAATCGATGCAAAAGTTATGAATTTTTAAAGTTTTGGTGTTGGAACCGCTGGATGAGGAGACTACTAGAGGTTATGACGTATGAGTGGACTACAATATCAAGAAAATATAAAGAAAATACTACAAAAATCCATTTTTCATGAAAATTACAAATTCCATCAACTTGATATTGACATATGTTAAGGGTAGCAATTATTCCCCCTGCTTTCTGAAAGCGGTTGGTCCACTGCTCTTTCATGATTCTAGAAAAGCGAATTTTTGTTGAATGTCCTTTATATTTTCTTTGTATTGTTGTCCACTCATACGTCATATCCTCTAGTAGTCTCCTCATCCAGCGGTTCCAACACCAAAACTTTAAAAATTCATAACTTTTGCATCGATTGTCCGATTTTTCTCAAACTTTCACTGATGTGTTCTACTAATGTTGCTGCTTTCACTCAATCCACATTGCTCTTTGGGTTTACCTTCCCTTTAACTTTAGTATGTTATATGATTGTTCTATTTTTGTCCTTCCTGCCCATCAAAACAGGACACTGGATCAATGACACAGTATAATTGCTTTATCTATTATTATTATTGTTATTATTACTCTTGCATGAAACTTGAAAGCATACACAGATTTCCATGTCATGGTTGATTAAAAGCCCATGCAGTGTTTGACACAGCTCTTCTATGGAATGCCATTTGTAGCTTTAGTGGTTGGCTGGGAGACTCAATACTGTTATGCGATTGAATTTCTTATAAAAGTTTGAAACTCCTCTTCATTTCCATTAGTCAATCAATATGCATCACCAAAACATTTGAAGTTGATAGTGACCATTTGTTCTCATGCAGTTCATACATAAGTTTTTTTTTTCTTTTTTTTTTTCAAAATTGATACCACTTTTGTAACAAAGGACCATATAACACTATTAGACACTTAATTGCATAGCATAGAGATTAAAGAATAAAGAGGACATTTGCATTGCACCTCATCATGACGGAAATTATGTCAAATCAACCATGCTGTGATATTTGTATGTGCATGAAAGACTTGATGTGAATGTCTCTTTCTTGGCAGTGAATTCTATCAAAAATAAAGCAAAGGTAACTGCTTGTGTCTGAATTACATTACCAATACAGTGTGTATTGTTTGAATCAGGATCTTTTTCATTTTTATCTAACATTATTTGATGGGTGATTTAATGTAATGATGAAGTGATCCCCAAATTTGTATATTGGGTAATATGTTCTCAGAAAGTTTATCAGAAAGCAGCCTGGCAGAGAAGTTAACAAGGAAATTATATTCATCTCATCTGAAGAAATTGCATAGAGGCATCAACAAAGTAAAGGATTTGAAGGAAATGCATCAAAACATAGATATGAGTGATAGAAATAACTGTCCAGATGAGATTTGAAGAAGAATTTAAAAAAGGATAGAAGATGACAATGCCACTGTTTCTGCAATTGAGCAAAGGGGACAAGAGTGCCCAAAGATAATTTACCGATGCAATTTTGGCAGAGAGAAGGTACATGTATTGTATACATTGAAATGCTAATATTATCCTCTTCCCATAATGACCATTCCAAAGGCATTGCCATCTCTGGCCATGTTCCGGGCAGTGTCCACACCGCCCTCATAAATGCCAGCATCCTCTCTGACCCTTACTACCGCTTCAACGATGACCTCTACCGCTGGGTTGCCATGGACAACTGGACATACTCTTTGGACTTTATGGGTGAGTGGTGATGTCAGCTCTGGCTAGTAGAGTTGGTAGGAGTGGTGATTCAAACTATTGTCTTCTGTAGAGGACTTCCTTTCTTAGCAATACTAGATGTTTGATGGAGGTTGACAGTGTTATTGTTATAAAATAGTTATATACTCCTTACACAATGATGTTTAAAGCAGATTCTGTATTTACAGATTGACCAGGTCTAACAGTAACTGGTTCTATCCAATTGTTTAACATTGTCTTGATGTCTGACATGCCAATATAAACTGGTTATCACTAAGGAATATCCATCTCATATTTGTATGCATTTAACCATTTTTTTATTGTTTTGTTTTGAAATCGCATAAACTAAGTTTGATAGGCTGTGTCTTGATTTCCCATGTTCTTAGTATTCCCCAGCTGTGTTTGATAAAACTTGTAGGCCCTAAGTACCAGAAAGGCCTGTGTCAACATATAGCTCACTCTGAAAATTTCTTTTGATGGCATACAAGGATTTCTTTGTATTTCAAAAAGCACTGCCATATCATCATTGATAATATGTACTGTACAAACTGTACAGTACTGGTTGAGGTGAGGTGCAGCTTGTAACATTTTGTGAGCTATTTAGAAACCACTCTATGAAATGTTTAAGAGCATATGTGACCCGGTACAACAAAATGGTCCTAAAGTCGCGCACGTTCGAAGCCGTAAAAATCGAGTTTGAAGTCAAAGCATCAAAATTGGTCAAAACTTACGATTTTCTGAATTTGACATATTATTGGAGTCTGACATGTCTTCTATCATCTGTCGAAATTTTGAAGCAAAATGATGAAAGGAAAGACCAAAAAATAATGTTTTTCTGGGCCATGTTTTTTGCCGTTTCAACGAAGCAGAAACTGGTTCGAACATTTGGATTGAGCGCCACAGATAGGCTCCGCCCCCTAACAACGACCAGAGCGATCTCATTGGTCAGTTTGCTGCTTGCCGCTAACCGAAGCGTGAAGCTCGCACACTCCCCAGTCGACTGGTGCGTGATGGCGGGGTGCGCTATGCCCAGCCGCTTCTCCTGCCATCCTGGTCGCTGATTGGTCGGTGAGGAGACCGCCGACGCTGTGTTTGAATGATCATTTCGGGGGTTGCTAGGGCTTACCTTCTATTGTCCGGAGGTGAATACTGACTTGCGTGTCCCTTGATCGTGATTGCATAGCAAGGAGAACTTTTACGGCGCTTTTTTCGAAACAGTGATTTCCCAGACGTCTCGACATGCTCTCTTTTAAACATCGATATCTCCGCAGCCGATTATTTTTATAAGATGTGTTATATATCAATTTAAAGCAGATAGATTCGGGAATTGCGTCATGCAATTTTCAAATAATCGACCTCGCCCGACTTTAGGATCATTTTGTTGTAGCGGGTCACATATATACAATTCTAAGGGGAACCACAAGTTTATTTGATCAAATCAGCTTTGAAATGACTGAGATATCTAAAAACAAGGTGAAACAAAGAAATCCTAATAAAAGCTGGGGCCTGTAAATTTTATTAGGATCGGTTTTCTGGATATCTCGGCCATTTCAGGCCAATTATCATCAAATAAATGTTGAATCCTTGAAAGTACATGCTCTTTCATATTTCATAAGAGGTTTCTTATTTCACAAAAAAAAAAATATAAACCTGAATCCTCACCTCTACCAGTACAGTACAGTTCCTTTAATTTCTCCCAGAGTGATATCTGTTTTCTAGTTACCTTACAATAAAGGGATGTCATTTTCAGTGCACTGTAGCTTTGCAACCATGAATTGAACACTGTTTTGTGATTCCATTTGTGATACTGAGGCCCAATTTCTTATCTGTTGCCATTTTGCAGCAAAAGATGATTTTGCTAATAAGAGCAATGTGAAACTGGTCTGCAATGGATTGGACACAGTTGCCAATGTGACACTGAATGGAATTCCTATTGGCCAGTCTTCCAACATGTTTGTGCGTCAGGTGTGGGATGTCAAGAAAGCTTTGAAGGTAATGCTCCATGCGAGTGTATTTTGACTTTTGAATGAACATAATAACAATCATACTATCACAGGAAAAATATCTCTGGACTGACTAAAACTGTCAGATTTTCCTTTTTCCCATCCATCATCATGTAATGAGTTGGGCAGTAATTAGCAGCAAAAGATTATAGACACTAAGTTTGAATCTGGGCAGATTTAAAGTAATTTATACTTCTACCGCATGGAATTGAAATGAAAATTCTTTTCAAAAAAGAGAGAAGAAGAAGAAGAAGATGCCTTAACATGTCACATAGTTTGTGGTCCAAGTCAAACTACTTGTATATTGTTGTGTTTTGGTTCGGGATCTTTAGAAGGTATGCAGAAGAACGATTTGCAACACACAGTGAATAATTTGAAGTAGCACTTTTAGGGGGGGGGGGGGGGCTTCTTTGGCAAGTCCTCTTACTCGCATCCCAAGTCTTTGCTTTGTACTCATGCAAAAAATGCTGAATAGGTTGTATGCATTTAAGGGGTGAATGATGGTGGAGTCTTGATACTGAAAGAGGTTTTGGGTTACAGAAACAAAGGTGGGACTACTTCTACAGGGTTATACTGAACATCAATTCCAAGTAATGAATGGGGGATTATTTGCAGGGAATGAAGGCAGGATGTTTGGGGTTGACTCAACCCGGTCGTAAATTGTGGTTTGTTGATGTTCAGACAGTTGGGGCTGGATCTGTCTGATGAAGTGGGACAACAATGAGATCATTCTGACATTCAAGGGGTATACTTGAGGGATGATAGAGGTCAGTGACTGGCTGGAGGTGGGGTGAGGGGGGGGGGGGAACAATGGATAGAGGTCAATGACTGGCTGGAGGTAGGGAGATAGATAGTGGTCATCATAGTGGAATGGAGGGGGAGGGAGGGTGTAATAAAGATGTGGGAAACTTGCGCAACAATGTGTAACAGCAATGGACAAATTCAATCATTCCAAGGGCTTGTGAATGATGTTGCTATGGTTGTAAATGTCTGCAGATTTAGAGTCAATATCACATGACCTGCCATTTAGGTATTTTCCAGACATGTTACTTACCATGATGGGACCAGGGCAAGCAGCAGCTTAAAGGGATCATAGAATTTTGGTTGAGACCTAACTTCAGGTTTTTAGCATTTTTTGGTGAGATAGGTAAAAGCTCTCATGAAATGTAAAAGATCATGTAATTCCAAGAGGAGTTCAACATTTATTTGATGAAAATTGGTTTTGAAATTGCTGATATATCTGAAACAGAGCAATCCTAATGGTCAGGTGGGACCAACCTTTTATTACGACTGCTTTGTTTTACTCCGTCTTCAGATGTCTCAGTTATTCCAAGACCAGTTTTCATCAAATAAACATTTCCTCTTAGAATGGCAATGCTCTGTACTACTTCAAAAGTGGTTTCTTTGTATCTCACCAAAAGTTAAAAGCCCAATCCTCATCTCCACCAATACTATACCATCCCTTTTACAGTTTCCAGGGTCCTGCAATGACTGTTGCGTGCATTGAAATGTTATTGTGTATGTCCTTCTTGAAGCAGCTATCGGGGTTATCCAGATGAAGGTGGCGTAAAACGAGAAATGTTGGCATGCATTTTGATTTTGTGAATTTCGCAAAGCCAATTAAGATGGGCAAGATTAAAATGCTTACGAAAGTTCTTGCGCTTTGAATGCCAGTGGTAATTCGCAAAAATTTCATGCCCCGAAACAGGCTGTCAGCTTCATTTTGGGGAAAATTTCATACGGCGAAAATATATATCTTATTTACAGTAATCAAATGTAAAAGTCATTGTGATGGGATCATGATACAAATAAATGTCTTAGAATCATGATACACCGTATCACTCAATCCCATATTATTAAAAATTCTTTTTACCTATATTTGTTCCATCACAGGTTGGCCATAACACCATGCAGGTGGCCTTTGAATCTGCTGTCACCTATGCAGCCTCCAGATTCAACCGCTACCCCTATGACGTGCCTCCAGACTGCCCTCGGAGTGTTCTCCAGGGCATTTGCCATCCGAATTTCATCCGCAAGGAGCAGTGCTCCTTTGCTTGGGACTGGGGCCCGGCCTTTGCCCCTGTCGGCATCTGGTGAGAATCAAAATTTCTTGAAAATAAGATCTGAGAGAGAATTGTTTATCTCCCATTTCACACTATTTTTGAGACATGCAGAAATAAAACATGATTTTCTTTGTTTTTATTTTTATTTCCATTTTGGAAAATCTGGTTTGGTCAGCAGGACTTGTTTATGAAGGTGATGTGGTTGTGATGGTAAATGAATGTGCAGTGCAATTGCTGTTTTTTTTTTTTTCTTCTTACAATTGTGTAGGCTGTGGCTGTCTGTGTGTTTGTATTTGTTTCTTTTTTTCCCCTTTTTCCTTTTCTTCCTTGTTGTGCTGATGCTCTCTTATTTGTAATAGAGATTTACTGAGAAATCAGTGTACAAAGAGAGCAGTATTCAAACCACTGCAAGACCAGTGGTTATTGTTTGAGATAAGCAGCTGAGGGAATTAGAGGACTGATTATCAAGACTGCCTTAATTAGCTTTATTGGGAAGGAACCTCAGTTAGGGGATTAAGGCAGCACGCACTGTGTGGAAAGTGGTGGTAACACTTAAAGGGACTGTACAGTACTGGTTGAGGTGGGGATTCATGTTTTGAACATTCCTAAGTGAGATAATGAGAAACCTCTTATGAAATTTGAAAGAGCATGTAATTTTAAGAAGGATTCAATGTTTATTTGATGAAAATTGGTTTTCAAATGGCTGAGATATCAAGAAAGTGATAATAATAAAAGATGACAGGCCATGCCTTTTATTAGGATCTCTTTGTTTCACCTTGTTTTTGGATATCACAGCCATTTCAAAACCGATTTTCATCAAATAAACTTTTGATTCCCCTTAGAACTGCATGCTCTTTGACATCTCATAGAGTGGTTTCTGATTATCTTGCAAAACGTTAAAAGCTAAATCCTCACCTCAACCAGGGAGGTGGGAAGAGACCACCTCCCTGCCTCAACCAGAACTGTACACACCCTTTAAGCAAACAAAACTGGAGAACCAGCTGCCCTAGTTTTATCTCAGATTCTTCTAAGATAAGAATCACTTCATGAGGAAAACACCTTGCAAATAAACATTCTTACCAGTGGAGGCTTCCAATAAGAATTCCAGAGAATTTGCTGATGCCATAGTCGGGAGTACTGCTGAGAAAGCGAAACAAGCGGAGAGAGATGGAATGAGTGAAAATGAGGAGGAAGAGAAAGAGAAAAAGTAGGTGCATTCACACTTGAATTTCATAGTATCAGATACCCATGGTAATTTGTTGATGCTGCTCTTGTTGGTTGAAATACCACAGTAATTATAGAGACTGCAGTAGTTCACTTGGTCCTGTTCTCATTCACGAAATACTGTGGTATTTCTGGTGAGCATTGGGCAAATCACAGTTGGGAAAAGACAAAAAGTGTGTCAGGTCAGTTAAGAACTACACTGCTGTGTGATCGGTGGTATTTTGAGACACTATAATCATTCACACTATTAAATCTTGCATGCATATTTCATACGAAGTTTGAATTACCATCCTATATCCCACAGTATTTCATAGTATATTTTCACTCATGTCACAAGACACTGCACAAAATACCACAGTTATTCACCATGAATGTAAATGCACCTAAGGTTGAGATGCTACAGTATATTTTTTATGATGCTCTCTTAAATTCCTTTATTTTCTTGTATCTTTTTGTCTCTTTGACTGAGCCAGGAAAGATATCTATCTGGAGGCTTTTGATGAGCCAGTTATCAGAGATGTAGTGGCAGTTCCATACAGAGGTGAGAAGCCTGGTTGTTGTATTGTCAGGGTGTAGGGGTGTCACTACAGCTATGTGTAGTGAGATATAACTTCAATGTCTTTGTATTATATAACATGTCAAGACTAACTGTGTGTGAAACAGGTCTGAATTGATTAGTCTATGCTAGAACTCCAATGTCAAGATAAGCCCCCTCAATCCTTCCAGAGTTAATGTAAACATTACATAAAGACCCCTTTATTTCATCCCAAGTTTAAGAAGTGGTCAGTGTTGGGAAGGAGCCCCTCTGTGTAATAGTATAGAGAAAGTTCATTACAGCCAAGGACTCTGCTGTGAAGTGCAGTTGTGTCCAGTTCGAACAACAAGGAAGATTTTGTGATGCCAGTAAGGCGCGAATGCAGTAAGAAGCAACATTTCCTGACTATGTACTTTTGTAGTCACTGTATTCTCCATATTCATGCTTTCTTTGTTGTAAGATAGTTTGATGAAACATCTCCGCAATCCTTCCCACTACACACTTCTTGACTTTGATCCCACAGATAATTTCTCCCAACAGATCCAGTCGACACTCGATGACATGAAGGAACATGAACACCTCACCAAGAAGGCTCACAAATTTCTCTCCCCCGTTAATGCCAAACCTGCCCGATTTTATCTCCTCCCCAAGATCCACAAACCTGGCAATCCTGGTCGTCCCATCCTCTCTGGAAATGGTTCCCCAACAGAGAACATTTCCCTCTTTGTTGATCACCACATTAAACCTCTTGTCTCACTCGCACCCTCCTACATTCATGACACACCAGACTTTCTCAGGAAGCTCGATGACATCAAGGACCAGATACCCGAGACAGCAATCATCGGTACTTTCGACGTCTCCTCTCTCTACACCAATATTCCCCATGATGAAGGTATTCTAGCCTCCTGTGAGGCTTTGACATACAGCGGCCATTCCAACCCCCCCATATCTGACATCAAATCCCTCATGTCACATGTACTGACGAAAAACAACTTCACATTCATGGACAAGCACTACCTACAGGTATCTGGCACAGCAATGGGTACCCGGATGGCTCCTTCCTTCGCCTGTCTCTTCATGACCAAGCTAGAGCAGCAGATGTTAGATTCAGCGCCCTGTCGTCCATGGATTTGGTGGCGCTACATCGATGACGTTTTCTTCATCTGGACCAGGGAGGAAGAAAGCCTCCATACTTTCATTGACCACATCAATTCTTTCCACAGAACCATCAAATTCACTTCCGACTTCTCCCAAGAAGAGACCAACTTCCTCGATGTCACCGTTAGAAAGGAGTCTAACCATGTCACCACCACTCTCTACACTAAACCCACAGACACCCATCAGTACCTTCACTCAGCCAGCTGCCATCCCCGCCACTGCAAAACCAGTATCCCTTACAGTCAAGCCCTCAGACTTCGCCGTATCTGCTCTGAGGATTCTGAGTTTTCTTTCCATGCCAGGAACCTGAAGAGACATCTCGCAGCCAGGGGCTACGGTACCAGGAGAGTTCAACAAGCCATCAACAAAGTTCGTTCTCTCCCCAGATCTGAAGTTCTCAAACCGAAAACCAACAAGCAGGACACCACTGACAGAATACCACTCGTGACCACTTTCCATCCCAATCTACCCTCTCTCCACAATATCCTTCGTGATAATCACCATATCCTTCACACCTCTGATCGTCTCTCCCAGGCCGTCCCAGATACTCCCATCCTGGCGTACCGGCGCCCCCACAACCTCAAGGATCTCATCGTCCGTGCTGAAGTACCCTCCCTCACTGACAATTCTTCTCCTTTACAGCATGGCACATTCAAATGTTCAGCCAGCAGGTGCATCATTTGTAGCATACACATCCATGAGAGTGACTCTTTCACCAGCAACTCTACCGGCCTCTCTCACCACACAAAGGGAAACATCACTTGTACCACCACTAATGTCGTGTATCTCATCACTTGCAGAATTTGTAGAATCCAGTATGTTGGGGAAACCAAGACAACACTCAAAAGACGCTTCTACGGACATAGATCTACTGTCAACACAGCCAAGCTCGACACTCCAGTGGGCCACCATTTCAATCTACCCGATCATTCCATCACTGATATGACTCTACAGGGCATTGAATCTTTAGGCACTCGTCCAGACACAGTCAGAACCAGCAGAGAGAAGCTCTGGATGAGACGACTTCACACCATCCAACCCCATGGCCTCAACATCCAGGAGGGAAATGACTAACCACCTCTTATATCTCTAAAATATATATATATATATATATATATATATATATATTTTTTTTTTTTTTTTTTTTTATTATTATCACCATTATTATTCGCTTTTTCATTTTTCAATTTCATTTTGTTCTTTCTTTGTGCCTTTTTCCATTTGCAGACCCTTTTTTCCCCAATTGATTCCTTCCTCTAGTCCGAGTCTCTTTTATACAGCCTTTTCTACCTATACACACACACACACACACACCCGGTTTTGTTTGTTTACACATACTTGTGCTTATCTTGCCTTGCCTGCTTTTTGTGTACTTACAATGTATACAGTTTTCTCTCCCCCAGTTTTTCATATGTGCTTTATTTCTTTTATCAATATTCTTTTCATTACTGTTATTTCATTGTCATTATTATTACTGTGTGTGTATATGTATACACTTTGATATGTTTGATTTCTTCCCCTTGTTGCCTCCTCCTGGTACACCTTTCAGGGCTCACTGTTTGCTCAGCCCCCCCCCCCCCCTCCCTTCCTCTTGCTGTTGCTTTTTTCACTCTTTCCCTTTCTTTATCCCTCTGGTGTTCCCTATCTTCTTTGATGTTGCCTCCCTATTCATCCTTTTCCTTCATTGGTTGCCTCCTTGATCCTCATGATCATCACTGACCCCCTCTGCCTTTTGTCTGTCCCCTCTCCTCTGCCTATTGTCTGTCCACCCTCCTGCTTTAATCCCCCTCCTTTTACCTGTTGGGCTCCTTGCCCATGACCTCCCTCTCCTTTGTTTCTTTGTTCTGTGTACCCAGCTTGTCCCTGTCTGTTCTTGTTGTGTAAGTCCTTATATGTGATTGCTTTCCCTGCATGTTTGTCATTTTGCCTCTGACGAAGATTCTGCTAGGATCGAAAGCTCAGGCCCCTTTTGACTCCATAGTTTGATGATGATAAGTATGTAAGATCTGACTGTAGTAGACAAAGGAGTTGTGGTTCAGGTGGATGTATATGCTCCCAGGAGTGCTTGTCTTTGTTTGTGTATGAGTAGTGTGTGCATATGAATAGTGTGTGGACATCAGGCGAATGCTGCTGTTGTTGTGTTTATTGTACTGTGTAGTGATCGAACCTTATGTAAGTAATTAGTAAAGATGGCAGTGATTATTATGCACATGATTTAGTATCATTTATAATCACAGATTTTAGAGTGAAATAACACTGGGATAAAACAGGTGATATTCAATATCCTCAGTCATTTTCATGTTTGTAATATATAGTGTATTAGTAACACATAGAGGTTACTCATTTTTGTGGTGTGCCAGAGAGTTTTATAGTTCCATGCATATTCTCAGTGCACCTGTTAGATTATTAGCATTTGAGATTCACACAAGATCTTTACGTGATATAGCAATATCAGTTGGTAGAAATTTAACACATGATACAGACAAAAGATAGTTAAATAAGTGAGAGGAATATATATATATATTCCTGATATATTCCTGTTCACACATGATGAAGTTGGCATGATAGACAGATATATGTGCAGATTTTGATATTACTGTTTTATTACCTTGTTACATGGGGGTAAACAACTATGCATTGAGTCTGTATATTTATTTATTGTTTCAGATTGTTATCTCAAGATCGATGACAAGTTTGGATTCAAGAATTAAACTGGATTTAGCTGTAATCTATGTTTCCAGTGTCATCTGTTGCATCTTGCGAATAACAATACAGGGCATATCACAGTGAACTGAAACTCCCCAGCAGCTAGTTGTAGCTGGGGCAGACACAAGGGGACAATGTAGAAACACATTTGTAATAGAAAGTACAATTTTAATTCAGATGTTTGCTTTCATTTCACAATTATACGAAAGCAGGAATTTTCTACTTCAGAATTTGATATTTTAGGATATATGCTGACATGATTTGTAATCTCTAGTTTTGTGCTCTATTGTGGATGATCACTTCTCTTTCTGTCTCTTTTTATTTTATGTAAAGTATTTTCCACATCAGAGCTGTCATTCATGTAGGACAGCACTCCATGTAATGTATGAAGACTGAATAGAAGTTGAATTAAACATTCAGGAGCATTTCCTCAAAGAACAATAGAAACTGCTAAAAAACAACAGCAAAAGTAATATGTCTGACAACATGTTTTACCGTGAATTACAAAAATGTAGCTGCGCATTACATATCGCCAGCTTTGCGTCTCATTTTGCTTCATGCTGTTGATGGTATCAGGTGGAAATCCCACATCCTGGTGGCTGAACATCACGACGCACTTTGACCTCGGAAACATTGGCGAGGGACAGACTGTAGGTGGCGCCCTCTATGTCCAAATACCCAACCTGTTGGTGAACAAAACCTTCCCAGTGTCCGTCAATGAGGATGTCACGCAGATTAGTCTTCAAGTCCAGGCCCCGCAGGTGAGATAACTGAAATCTAGTCTTCTCTTCAAACTGTATTCTCAGAAGGCCCCATGTGGTCAATGCATTGAAACACAATCAGGAAATTGCGGCATGTTAACTTCCATGTGACATCTGGATGGAACCGAGCTTTATAAAAATGTAACAAGTTGAACTCTGCATTGTTTCATCACCCCTTGTCTACCTTATCAGCTCTCCTTTGACTATTGCTTTGAATTTTCTTTTGCAGTATTTAAAGCTTTGATTGTTGTTGCATGTATTGTTAACTGAATGTCAATTCTGAACAGTTTGTTATCATGTGTACTGGGATAAAACATTATTGTACTTCCCCCTCCCCCAAATAAAGAAAAAGTTTGGTTTTTCATATGACAAATTATCTTGAATGTTGAATCTTTGAAACCATTCGTCATAAATGCTATTTCCTATCTTTGGAAATGAGTTTACATTGTCAAAAATTGTATGTGAACTTCTGATCATCAAAACACTTCAGGCAGAGACATGGTGGCCTCATGGCTACGGATCCCAGCCACTCTACCCCCTAACAGTCAGCCTCAAGACCACCAAGTCATCTGAAGTAAGCCAGAGAAATCTGCGCGTTGGATTCAGGACGGTTCAACTCGTACAGGAGAAGATAGCAAATAGTACAGGTGAGTTTTTGTGTTGTGGGCAATGACGGACAATGACGTAGGGTTTACTTGGTACATACGCAAACTTTTTTGGTATCTTAGTCAGTCATATTATGTATACTGGCAACTCCCATTGTAACACAGTCATCAGGACAGGCAGTTTTCTTTCATTTTATCGATATTTCGTTATAACTGAACAGAAAAGTACATAAGGATATATAGATAATTATCACTGTAAAGAGAATTTATGACTGTGTTCATTATAATGGGAGTGCACTGTATTTCAATGTGAATAATATGTTGCCTTATGCTCTACCACGATACTGTTAAAGGACAAATTCACCTTCATAAACATAAGGATTGAGAGAATGCAGCAATATTAGTAGAACACATCAGTGAAAGTTTGAAGAAAATTAATGAGACAATCGATGCAAATGTTATGATTTTTTTAAATTTTTGTGTTGGAACTGCTGGATGAGGAGACTACTACAGCTTGTGATGTCATATGCGTACAACAGTATAAAGAAAATGTAAAGAAAATTCAACATATTTTCACTTTTTTTTTTCATAATAAAAGAGCACTTGACTTGCCCCTTTCTAAAGGCAGGGGGAATAATATTACCCATAACATATGTCAGTATCAAGTCGAGGGAATGTGTACTTTTTTCAAAATATGAAATTTTGTAAAATTCTCTTTATATTTTCCTTATACTGTTGTACTCATATGACATCATACGCTGCAGTAGTCTTCTCATCCAACGGTGACTGCACAAAAACTTCAAACATTCATAATTTTTGAACAGATTGTCTGAGTTCCCTCAAACTTTCAATGATGTGTTGTACTAATATTGCTACATTCTCTCAATCCTTATGTTTATGAAGGTGAACTTGTCCTTTAAGAGGGAAGTACCTTCATTCTTGTGTTCTGCTTTATGCTTTCATTCCTTATCAGGACCAACCAACCCTTAGACACATCTCATCTGTATTTGGTAAAACTTTCATTGTTTTGCGAGCTGCTCATACAGTTCAATTCTATATTAGGAAACCCAAGATCGATAAAGTATGGCAGAGATCCAATTATCCATTAATTCTGTACCAATACTCCCACTGTAGGGCTTTCCTTCTACTTCAGGATCAACGACGAGGCGATTTTCATCAAGGGCTCCAACTGGATACCAGCTGATGCCTTCCAGGAGCGCATCACCGCGGAGAGGTTGTCCCGCCTCCTCCAGTCAGCGGTGGATGCCAACATGCACGCCCTGAGAGTCTGGGGAGGAGGCATCTACGAGCAGGACCGCTTCTACGAACTCTGCGATGAGATGGGAATCGTCCTCTGGCAGGATTTCATGTTTGCCTGTGCCATGTACCCGACGGACGAAGACTTTCTCCAGTCAGTGCGAGATGAAGTGACCTATCAGGTGAAGAGCTCATTCTTTTGATAGGTGGCAGAACTGTCATAGGCACCTCCGTTAACATTTGCAAAATTTCATCATCCTTTTTTTAATCATCATTGCCAAAATAATACTATTCACTGTACATAATGTACAGCTTAGAGTCAACCGTCCCTGGGATATAATGAAACTGTGAAATTTTGCAAGGAGTTAAGATTTGCAAAAATGAAAGGTATTATCTACATGATGCATTGAATGCCAAATGCAATTTGCAAAAGTTTCATGGCCCCCAAAAGGCTGTGGGCTTCAATTCTTGAAAATTTCATGCTGCGAATGTTTCGGGTTTTACAGTATTTTAAAAACTCTTGTGAATGTTTAGTTTATTCTGTACATGGCCAGCTGCTGAGTTCTGTGTAATATTTATCTTAATGTCAATTCCAGTCCACTATGGTACAGGACCGAGGTTAAATAAGGGATAAGTGAAATAATTATTTTGCTTCTAATTCAGAGTGCTTCAGGGATATTTTATTAATCTTCTGGTATGTATCCTACCACAGCAAATGGAGTGATATGAAATGGCAACCACATGATACAGTCAAGTTTGATAGTTTTCATTACCCTTTGAAAATAATAGCCTCTGACTATTTCCTTTTCAATGTTTTCATAAATTCTGCAAAGATAGTGCATCCATTGAGGTATGTGTGGAAATTAAATACAAATACATTATCTTTTTTTTTTTTTTATCTAGTGGGTGTTGTTTAAAAGGTATGAAATATACAGAATTTTTCTGTCCCTGTGTCATCAAGGAATTCAGATTGCCTTTGAACAGAAGTTTGCCAAGATTCTTTCATACACTTAGGGAAGATCCAAGCCTTCCCCGACCCTTTGTGCACTTTTAGTGCCAATTGGCACAGAAATCCCTGTAAGTGTAGCATTGTACGCATGGTCCAAAATCCTTGGCACAGAAAAAAAAATTAAGGGGGGGTATAGTATTGGTGGAGAGAAGGATTGGGCTTTTAACTTTTGTGAGATACCAGGAAACCACTTATGAAATAGTACGTGAGCATACCATTCTAAGAGGAATTCAATATTTATTAGATGAAAATTGGTTTTCAAATGGCAGAGACATCCAAAAACAAAGTTAAACTAAGCAATCATAATAAAAGGAGGGTCCCACCGTTTATTAGGATTGCTCTGTTTTGGATATCTAGGCCATATCAAAACCTATTTTCATCAAGTAGATGTTGAATTACTCTTGGAATTACATTCCCTTTCATATTTCAGAAAAGGTTTCTCATTATCTCACCAAAAAATGTTAGAAAATGGAGATTAGGTCTCAACCCAAACTATACGATCCCTTTAAGCAAGTGAATCAACAAATTGTTGTCTTTGACATCAGAGTATCAAACCCGTGATCACCTTTGCATTCATACTACAGGTTCGACGGCTCAACAATCACCCCTCCGTCATAGCCTGGAGTGCAAACAATGAAAACGAGGGTGCTCTCAGACAAAACTGGTGAGATCCAACTTTTAAACCACATACTGTATACGGCATATATTTCGTGAGTCTAAATTTTTGCGAATCGTGAAGTCCTGACGATTTCGCAAGTGGTTAAATTCACTATCGTGGAGTCCTGTACTGAAATGGAAAAGTGTACATGCGTACATCACATTCACATCGGGATCAGAGTTGATGTTTTTGCGTGTCTTTAAATTCGCGAATAGCACCTGACTTGTGAAATTCGCGAAAATAAAAACCTCACGAAATATTTGGCTAATACAGTATCTGATCAGACGATCCAGCACTACCCAGTTCTGGTGACTCTTACATTAGAATCTGTTTCATATTTAAAGATATTTTACATAACTCAAGACTAAAGAGTAGTTGGAGAGTCTTCATTATTTTCCTGTCACATTCTTTTGATAGATATTTAATGCTAGAGGGATAGGGAACGCATGTGTCTTAGTAGGTCCTATAAGATCACATTCTTCTGTATCTGGCAAGCATTCAGTATAATAGTGAGAATTTGTATCTTAAATTTCTTTTTGGCCCTGTCAGAAGGTACTGTCAGTACTCTTGGGTATAAGGATCAAACATTGACACAGTAAAAGTTTTTTTCTTGTCACCAATGAGTTCATTTTGTGATGACCGAATGGGATTTCAGTTTCTGGTTCACTGTTGGATTCACATCAGTCCTATTCCAGTCAGAAAGACCCCTTTCAGTCAAATGTTCTGCTCTTGTTTCAGGGATTACTGCAATAGAAGAATGTAAAGCATCGCTGAACAATTGTTTCTAGCTTGAAAAGATCTTAGGTGCATGGTCCTACACACTAGCTTTAGGTAAACATGAAACTATGGACAAGATTTGCTCTGGTAAAATTATCACTGAATTGTTCAAAAAAATGAAAGTCTGTGTGTGACCAGATTTATACCAAACTGACTTTTGTAATCATAGAATATAATTTTGAATATTCAATATTCTATCTTGAATAGAATATAATCTAGACAAATCATGCCAAAACTGGTGTCTGTAATACTGGTGATATAGTGACATCACAACTTTGAGAAAACTTTTGTGTACTTTTTAATATGCCTCTTTATCCATTTCAATATCATAATCCATCTTGATAAGTAAATTTCAACAAATTTCAAATTTCACCACAGTATCATGTTTGGTGGCTTGAATATTTCAGCTCTGACTCAGAGGCATACCTGTTATTTCACATGCTCTTCCATCGTACTTTCCAGGTATGGTACAAACAAGAACTTCACACTTTACGCCAGTGACTATGTCACTCTCTACATTGGTGCGATCTGGGAGATTGTCGTTTCCAAGGTGACTGGTCTACCTTTTATGAGTTCCAGTCCCTCCAATGGGATCCAGACCCAGGAACAAGGCTGGATTGCCAAGAACCCCCAGTCTACATACTATGGAGATGGTACAGTTTAAATTTTGCCTGTAATCATCATTCACTTTATTACAATTGCATGGAAAGATGTTGTATACTGTTGGTGCAAGGAAGGTTTCACTTAGAAAACTGCTACAGACTGAAATTTGTCTGTTTTATGAAAGAACACTAAACAATTTAGTAGTGATTTTTATCAGCCACATTCTTGTGTCTTTGTGAGAACTGTGTACCTCATATGGTATGCAGCTAATTTTGACAATTCTGTTTATAAGACAATTAAACTTGCCTATAAAGAATGCACAAAAAAGATAGAAAAAGGCAGTCTTTTTGGGTTGTTGGGGCCAAAAGGGGGTGGGGATAACCCCTCCCGCCCCCCACACACAATTAAAAAACATTCCGCAACAAAAATGGTGTTCATGGACAAGTGGTCTCTAAAACGGGTTGATTGTACTTGCCCAAACTATCAAAAATTGATGCAAACTACTACTCAGTACGATATAAAGCCAGTTGCTCTCCCAGTGAACTTTTCAAAATGAAACTAGACTAAGGCTGTCACTTTGATGGGTTTTTTCCCCTTTCAGTTCATTATTACAACTACTACGCAGACTGCTGGAATGTCTCTAGCTATCCCAAGCCCAGGTTTGCCTCGGAGTATGGTGTCCAGTCCTGGCCCTCCTTTGAGACTCTCAGCAGTGTCTCCATAGCAACGGACTGGTCTTACGACAGCGCTTTCAGTGAGCACAGGCAGCACCATGCATTGGGTAATTATGGGGATATCTCTCCACTGACATCTTGTCTGTTTGCCTCCTATGTCATCATTGATGTGTCGAGGAGAGATACAATGTATCATGTCCATCATATATGTCAGATGAAATTGCTCTAATTTCAGTGAGAAGGTATTTGGTGATACAGTGGAAACTCGATATAAAGAGATTTGATATAACAGAATATCTGTGGTAACAAACTAATTTCTCCGTTCCCATCTAATTTATATAATTTGTTTTGTATTGTTTTTTTCACTACTGATAAAGCAAATATGTAATATAAAGAACAAATTGTCTTAGTCCCCAAGAACCAGTTATACTGAGTTCCATGGTATTAAGCCTAGAATGTGCAGATTCTATTCTGTTGAAGCCAAGGTGAATTAGAAGTTGGTTTATATAAAGCAACAGAAGGCAGACCATTCCGATTTCAGGAGAAGACACAACCTGTGCATAGATAGGCACATTGCAAAGCTTTTCTGGAGAGATTATAACATCTGGGGGGCGTTTCATGAAGGAACTTGTCGGATAAAATATCTGACAAGTCAATTATATCCGACAAGTTTTGAGAAATTCTTTAGTCTGATTGTCTGATTTCTCTGAACTTATCAGATATAATTGACTTGTCGGATATTTTATCCGACAAGTTCCTTCATGAAACGCCCCCCCCCCCCCCCCCCCCCCCCCCCCCCGGGGCCTGTTTCATAGAGTCGCGGTTGATCTTATGCTCAATTTATTGAGCGTAACTCGGTGAATTGATCGTAAGTCCAATATTAAGATTAAGCCTAAGTCCTGTTTCATAAAGACACTTATGCTTGATTTCAAGAAAAATCAAGCATAACTTTCAGTCGATTGAGTGTTACTTGCGATCAATCGCAAAGTTGTTCATGAAACGCATTTTGCGATTGATTGCAAGTTACGCTCAATCTTTACGAAACAAGCCCCTGGTATTCAGAGTACTGTGAGAGCACTTACTGTCAAGTCATCACTTACTTAGTAACTCTGCAGAGTCCAAAGTTTATTTGTCTTTGAGCAAGCATGACGAAGCATACTAAGAGCAAAATTTCAAGTTAAATATTCTACTCAAAAGCAAAATGTTTTCCTATCATGTGATCATGTTTATCCAATCCCTGACTTGGTATTTAACAAGCCCATATCATATCAGTATTTTCACGCTAAGTGACTCTAAAATATATTCGCGGGTTCTTGAATTCCTTCTGCGCAGTTGTCAACCCATTCAAAACATGTAGAGAAATTATGAAGATATTTTTGCAGGTTTCAGAATTTGCGCTAGACAGAAGTAGCCTGAAATATGCGAAAATTAATGTCCTGCAAAAATTTATCTGAAAGTGCTAGAAGAAATGTGCTATCAGTCTCTAATTCTTCCCCAATGCCCAGGTCAAGGTCAGATGCTTGCTGCTATTCAGAAGCACTTCAACCTGCCCTCCTCCAAGGACCAGCTGAAATACTACAAGGATCTTCTCTATTTGACACAGGTACGCCAGAGACTGTTCCAAATCACCCGTTATCACAGTTGTATCATGGTGGAAATGCCACACTGCCACTCATTGCATTGCAATAAATGTCATGTGCAGCTACCATATTATGTCATAAACTGCTATGTCTCCAACTATTGACTGTTTATGACACTGCCATTTAATAATATCTTCAACTGTCATGGCGGTTCTTGCAAATAGTAGGTAGGTTTCTAGAGTTTTTTTGTGTCTTTGTGTTTTTTTTTGTATTATCTCCCAAAGGTTTAATGGTAAGCCTTTAGTTTGCCTCTGTCTCTACATAAGAACATTTCATAAGAGTGATTGACTGGTAGAATATATAATCAGTTTTGATATGATTTGGCCATGCAGTTCCCATGTTTTACTGACACTCTTCTAAGTACATGGCACCATTACAACAAGCTCACTCACATCAAGGTACCGCCTTGAACCAGGTGAATTTGGCATTTCTGATTTTTCATCACTGTGTTAAACTGGTGTCTTGTTTCTTACCGTTTATAATGAAGCACCGGTTATAATGAGGTAATTGGCAGTCCGGGCAACCTTCTTAAAGGGGCATAGTCCCGGTAGTATAGATAACGCTGTTCATGATACTGCCGATCACCGTTAGCATTGATACGAAGGTTACCGAGGTTGAGCTGTCATCAAGAGTAAAGTGCGTAGGTGTTGCTAAGTAATGTTGCCTTTGTTGTCTTCTTTGCGCATCGCGCAGTCTGTAGTAATGCCAGGGTGCGTGCATATGTGCTTGTTATTATGACATCACAAAAGAAGTTTGCTAAAGCTGTCATCCCCCTCAGCCGAATCATGAGCCGAACTGTGATCGGACCACTGACTACAGTGAATCGGACTTCTTCGGACTCGGGGAAAGTGGGCCAAAGTGTAAGCGGCAAAGAGAAGTCAACAGCGTAGGTCTCTATAAGAAACTTGCGCCGTGCGCCCGCGTACGCATTTGACTAAAACACCGGGACCATGCACCTTTAAGATAGATTTTACCTGTGTCTCCATTGTTTTGATGAGTAATGATGTATGTAACCTGGAGCTGCGGTGCAGCAGCTGCTTAATAGCAGAATGAGTGTCTCTCGATGTGTACAATTTGAAATATATAAAATGTAACGATGATGATGTGATATGGCAGTGATTAAGGAATTGAGCCCTTCATATTTAGTTCGGTGAAATACAGCTGTGCATTGATAGAGTTGGATTTCAAATGGAAATATGGCCAGAGGCCTTTCTTTTTACTGTGAAAATGCATTTACTGTGGGAATAATTTCATTGCTCATAATAGCATGGCTTTCACAGATGTGGTAACTGCAATCAAGTCCTCTAATACAGTGATTGAAACCTTTTTGTGTAATGGGATCTTTTATAGTGCAGTAGATAAGTCTTGATATCAGTGTGAGTATACTTGTTTTCTTGATCAGATATCCCAGGCACTATGCATCAAGTTCGAAACGGAGCACTATCGTCGGCTGCGTAGCCTGTTGGTGGACGGACAGGGCCACTGTATGGGGGCGCTCTACTGGCAACTTAATGACATATGGCAAGCTCCTACATGGTCCTCAATAGGTAAGCAGAATCTTGATTTTTAAAAAAAATGTAATAATTTGTTTTAGTTTTATAACTTGTAGAATGATGTTATGGATCCTAATCATAACAACTGGCCGAGAGCTATAATGTGAGTAGTCATTTACATTGCCTAAATAAAGGCCCAACTTCGCTTTTCATTAGGCCTGGACTCATTCATAGCATATTGTCATGGCCATTTTCCATGTTCATTGGTGCCTCATAAAATGAATTTATTTTTATTCCAGCCCCCCCCCCCCCCCCCAAAAAAAAAGAGAGAGAGAGAGAGAGAGAGAGAGAAAAAAAAAAAGAAGATATGGGCAGATGTAACTGATTGCAAGATTAATGTACATATATCACACAGTCATCGATGTTTTCAGAAATGCAAGTATGTAATTGTGTCCTCTTTTCAATTATTTGGATTTTAAGAATTTTTGTGCTGTAGCAAATATCTGTTGGAAATTACACTAGACTGTGACACATTTGATTGTGTGTTTGTGCATATTTTTGTATTTTATTGCACAGCAGGTGTAATATTAAATCAACAAGAAATACAAAATGATATGGGTACATATATCATTTACTTTACTTCTATGTTATTTGTGGTATATGTCACAGAGTATGGTGGCAAATGGAAGATGCTTCACTACTATGCAAAAGACTTCTTTGCACCTGCCATGTTGTCGGGTGTGGTCCAGGACGGGGACCTCCTAATCTATGGAATCTCTGACACACATACCTTCAACAATGCAACCTACCTGGTGTCTGTGAGATCGTGGTCTTCTTTCACTCCTGTTTTCTCTTCAGTTGGTGCTTTTTCTCAAGTGAGTACGTTGCATTAGTATACAAATGATGCACAGGATAGAGTGTGTTAGTGAAGGTGCGGCGCGCTCGAGAATATTGACAATGGTGCGACATGCACGAGGCGCAGCCGAGTGCATGTTTGCAACCGTTGTCAATACTTGAGAGTGCGCCGCACCTTCACTAACGCCACAAAATAATCCTGTGCATCATTTGTTTTATAAAATGGGTCGAAAACTAACAGCATTATTCACGTACCTTTGTGGGTCAATACCAGTCAGCTACATGTAGCACTCGCTCAAAAGTCAAGATGTCCGAAGATGTTCGTCCCAAACATTTACGCACGTCGCACTCGGAAATCCCGCACATAAGTACTGTACGTAGAGTATACGTACGCCACGTGTTATGCACAAGAAAGGCCGCCGGCTGTTGTGGCAGCCCGCCCGCGGCCCAAACTAGAAGTTGTTTACAGGATTGACAGCGCGTATAGTAGCGCGTGACGCACTTGTAACAACTGATTGAGTGCGCACTGCTAGTGTAAACATTGTGACGTACGTCAGGCCAGGGAGGTGGAAGAGAGACTCTTCCACCTCCCTGGTCAGGCCGTGCATTTACTAAGAAATTAATGCACTCACACGTGACTCATTTTAGCGCTTCCAATTGGCTACATTCTTGAACCCATTTTATAAAAGCAAATATAATCTTGCCCTCACACATCAGATAGTGTCAAAACAGCCCGAGTCCCATTTCATTAAAAGTTGTTATGAAAGCACCTCTTGCTAGAATCACAGGTGTCATGGTAGTGACAAGAATCCAGCCACCTAAATGACTGTAGATGAGAAGTTGGTGTGCCAGCAGGAATTGCTGTCCAACATTTGACATCTCACATACTTTATGAAATGGGACCCTGGAAGAGAAATTTCTACTGTCGCAGATTTCGCAGTGATGTGTTTCTTATGCCTGTGACTACTGCTGTGCTGCAGGTTATGATTGTATCTATTTGCTGCTGTTATGTAAAAGTCAAACATGTATGAGAACAAGGTGAATTTTAAGTTTGGGAAACAGAAATGCAATACAGTCCGACCTCTCCCATCCGGACATGTCGGGACCAGTGCTTATTCAGATAAGGGATTTGGCCGGATATGGGAGACTCAATGTTTAATATGTGCAGCTGCCTACCCAATGGTAGCTACATGTACATGTATCACTTTCTGTGTCATCATGTCATGTCCTCGTCAGCTGGTCTGCATTCAGAATTCTCTGATAATTTGCTCAACGAACTATAGCCTGTACAGTGCCTTGATTTAATGAAGAGTTTTCTGTCCATGTTCTTGCGGTGATGAGGGGGGGGGGGGGGGGGGGGAGGGGGGAGGGGGTAACATTAGTGAATGTCTGAATGCATGCTATTTAGATGAAAATTAGATGTTAGGTGAGTTGTGACGGAATTTTGTTTGAATCTGAAATCCCCCCCCCCAAAAAAAAAAAAAAAAAAAAAAAGTGTGCAGAGATCACATTCGGATAGTAAAGAGATTTGGATAAAGGGAGGCGGATAGGAGGGGTTGAACTGTATATCTGGTCAGTTTGATTCAATACAATTTTCAGTAAGAATTGTAATAGATAAGAATATATAGAACATGTTCAGTGAATGTCGTCATATTTCCTCTTTTCCTTGATCAGCCTGCTGCCTCCTCCAAGTTGATCCTCCAGACATCCCTCGCCTCACTCCTTGGCTTGGGTAGATGTGGCGAGGATTCCCAGGTGCCTCCAGAGAGGGCGTGCTTTATCACGTTAGAAATCAGCGATCCCGACGTAGCCGCCCCTGTCAACTTCGTCTTTCCTGCCTCCTTCTCAGACATTTTAGGGCTCAAGAAAGCAAATATTGTGGTGAGCAAAAATGTCATATCTTATTTTATAGTGTGTTCACATTGGTGGTGGCCCAGTGGCCCAGGACCACTACAAATTGATGTTGGGCCACCAAATTTCCAAAAAGGTTATCTTTCGGTGGCCTTACTGGGCAACTAAGATTCAAAATGGATTGTTATGTTTCCTTTTATTTGTAGGCTAATACACTTCTTTTTTGGGCCACCAAAATTACAAATCTAAAGAATATAGTGACCCAAATGGGCTACCAGAGAAAGAAAAGTTAGTGTCCAGCCCTGTTTTATGTGACTGTAATAAATTCAAGGGGTCTAGGGCAATTACCTCCTGGACAATTACCCCCGGACATTTCCCCTGGCCCTAAACCTAATCCTAATCATGAACCTAAACCCTAACCCAAACTCCTAACTTTAAACCTATCCCTATTCTCTAACATTACCACTAACGGGGGGAGGGGGGGGGGGAATAATGCCCCGATACAAATTCAACCATAGTTGACTTTGAGTTGTAAGAAATTGTGCAAAGAGACCAGATTTTCTGCCACATCACCGAGTAGCCTCAAAGGTTCAGTAGTAGAACTTTCATCTGGGACCGGTTGCATAAAACTCTGTACCTGAGAAAACTCAAGTTACTTTTCAGTTTTTCCTGTGTCAAAGTCAGTGGCGGAGTCATACTAACCTAAGTTTTCACTTCTAACCAGTTTTTCCTCAGGTAAAAGTTTTATGCAACAGGCATCTGGGCTTACTACTGCAAGCTAAATAAACGTTTTGGTGCATCAGTTGGTTGAATAATTGCTGAGTTGTAAAATACCAAGTAATTTCCAGGATAAATTGTGTGCTATGTGTATTTTTTATGCCTCCGCCAACGAAGTGGCCGGAGGCATTATGTTTTCGGGTCGTCCGTCCGTCCGTACGTCCGTCCGTCCGTCCGTACGTCCGTCCGTCCGTCCGTCCCGTTTTGTTTTTGTCGATATCTCAAGAACCGTGTGGTGGTTTTGCATCAAACTTGGTATGAGGGTATATCCTTGGGGGATGATACTTTGTGTGGATTTTAGGGTCACAGGGTCAAAGGTCAAAGGTCACAGGTTATTTTGTGAAAAAAATATTGAAATTTCATGTTTTTCTCCATATCTCGCAAATGGTTCAAGGTATCTTCATGGAACTTAGTATATATGCTTGTACCGATGGGCAGTGATTATCTAGGGAAGTTGGGGGTCATGGGTCAAAGGTCATGGGTCAAAGGTCAAGGTCAACTCCTCAAAATATAACTACTTTCCTTATATTTATGCAGTGCCTGAAGGATTTTTTTAAAACTTGATGTATGCATGTATAACCCAATATATATTCTGTGGGAAGTTTCTTGCCAAAAGGTCAAAGGTCAAAAGGTCAAAGGTCAAGTGAAAGTGCTAAATTGCACTTTTTCCTCCATATCTCAAAAATAACTCAAGGTATTGTCATGAAACTTACATATTTATGCATGTTCTACCTAACAGTGATTCTCTTTGGAACTGTGGGGTCAAAGGTCAAAGGCCAGGTTTCGATAATACTATTTTACCATTTGATACTGAAATTATACTTTTTCTCAATACCTTGATAATTACTCAATGCATAAACTTGTAAAAGGGTCAAAAGTCAAGTGAAAATCATCAGTTCCCCCAAATGCCTGCACTCTGACGTTTTAATCATTTATCCAATTGAACCTAGTTCTAGGAAAGTGAACATTCAGCACATTTGTGGCAAACCTGTCATTTTAATATTTTGCCAATTGTGTGAAACTGTCATCACACATTGTCAAGACATTGTACTATAGACCTATTAGGAGAACCATGTATTATGGCGGAGGCATACACCAGTCGCCGTAGCGACATTTCTAGTTTTTTTTAATACAATGTCATATGCACACACTACATTCTATTTCCAACCAACCAATTCTCGTTATCGCCAATGACGTAAAAAGTACCCAGATGTGGCTTTTTCGTCAAGATTTAATGCACTTCCTGGGCTAGGGCACTTCCGGCGCGGGGCATATTTTGCACAGCGCTAGCGTACGCGTACGTGTACCTTACTTGTAGCGCCACGCCGACACGGACATTAGGGAGCTTTAGATTTTGACGCGCTGACGTTTGAGAAGACAAGTGCGATGGACGTTCTCCTCTCCCCTGCGTCGCGTTGAAAAATAGCTTTAGATTAAGCTGAGACGCAACGTATAAAAAATAAAATGGCGCCCCCATATGATCGGTGGATGAAGTAGCTCTCTACGTTGCAAACTGTGCAGACGTAAAAATAGCCCAGTACGCGTAGTGAAAAACTCAGGCGATGCAAGCTAAAAATAGATCGACTTCTCGCGCGCTTCTGCGCACGCTCAGAACATGTTTTTTTCCTTCTGAATGTCCGCGCGTCTAATATCTAAAGCTCCCTACTAGTACAGTAGGTGGCTGTACCCCAGCCAGCCAGTGGCCAGGCCTGTCATACTCGTACACTGTAGCTATAGCCCCCGCATTGCCCTATGCCGGCCTTGAATTAGCATGCACCACACTGCACGCATACACATCGTACTGCTTGATCATGCAATGGATGTGCACATCACAGATCAGTCATCTCTGCATACGCTGAAAATATGCTGGAAAATATTCACCCACCTGGATATCGTCATGACATGCCCATCTTTTTTTATTTGTTCTCTGTCGAAGTGTCGCGAACACAATTGGGAACGAACTGTGATCTCGAACTTATCCTGTCTCCGAAGCAATTTCTTCCAAGCAAGTACTACTACTAGTAAGTCACGCGCGCACATACTGCACTGTGGAGTCACCCCCAAACTTCACCCACGCGGCCATGTCACGTCTCGCATGCTAGTTAGGGACCTATTTCTGTAGATTTTATTCATTTATTATCGTGCGAATAACACATGGCAGCTTCGCAGTAGCAACCCATAGTCGTATTAACAGCAATTTCTTAAGAATGGAGAAATTTCAAATCATATTACAGCTGAAATTCAAGTCGAGAAAACAGTAAGTACACGAAGAATACAGTTGGTTGTGTGTGTAAATAGTATTAGTCGCGTATCACGCGCGTACAAACGGAAGTGACCTTGCTACCGGTCTATCCCATTTCTTAAGAATGGAGAAATTTCAAATCATATTAAAGCTGAAATTCAAGTTGAGAAAATAGTAAGTACACGAAGAATACAGTCGGTTGTGTGTGTAAATAGTATTAGTCACGTATCACGCGTGTACAAACGGAAGTGACTTTGCTACCGGACTATCCCATAATGCACCGTAAATGACGCTTAGATCAACATCCGGGTACTTTTGACGTCATTGGCGATAGCGAGAATTGTCACAAATAGTCTGAGTTGCCCCTTCTCCAATACTGTAAAAGTGGATATTTTCGCGGGACTAATTTTTCGCGCTAGGCCGGGTCAGAAGAGTTTCGCATGTTTTTAATTCCGCGGAATCAAGACATCACGCACAGGAACGTATGGCAAGCAAAAATATTCGCGTGTTTTTATTTTCGCGCTAGTTTCTGGTTGCGCGAAATGCGCGAAAATTTCAGCACCGCGAAAATTTCCACTTTTACAGTAACTTTCAAAGATCATGCTTACATGTGTCCAGTTTATCAGATGCTTGATCATTAAAGGACAAGTTCACCTTCATTAACATTTTAAAGGATTGAGAGAATGTAGCAATATTAGTAGGATACATCATTGAAAGTTTGAGGAAAATCGGACAATCTGTTCAAAAGTTATGAATTTTTGAATTTTTTGCGCAGTCACCGCTGGATGAGAAGACTACTGCAGTGTATGATGTCACATGCGTACAACAATATAAGGAAAATATAAAGAGAATTTCACAAAATTTCATCTTTTGAAAAAAGTACACATTCTCTTGACTCGTTACTGACATATGTTATGGGTAATATTATTCCCATTGCCTTTAGAAAGAGGCAAGTCAAGTGCTCTTTTGTTATGCGAAAAAAGTGAAAATACGTTGAATTTTCTTTACATTTTCTTTATACTGTTGTACTCATATGACATCACGAGCCTTAGTAGTCTCCTCATCCAGCGGTTCCAACACAAAAGTTTTAAAAATTCATAACTTTTGCATCAATTGTCCAATTTTCCTCAAACTTTCACTGATGTGTTCTACTAATATTGCTGCATTCTCGTAATCCTTATGTTAATGAAGGTGAACTTGTCCTTTAAATGGCTCTAGAATGATAAGTTTTAACACTTGATCTGTCAGTTGGCATATAACCTACAACTGTACTTCCAAATGTTTTGTCTGCAGATCACAGCAGTGACTCCAATGGGTTCGAATCAATTCAACGTCACGCTGAAGACTGACAGCGTGGCACCTTTTACGTGGTTGGAGAGCGGCAAGATTAGAGGGCGCTTTTCGACCAATGGCTTCCTCTTCTACAAGCCCTCTGTTGTCGTGGTGTTCTTTGCCTGGCAACCAACCTCTTCGAGTGAGCTGGCTGGTAGCCTGAAGGTATCCTCTTTAGTGGATATCTATAGTTGATCACATTCCTTTTTTGCGGAAAAAAATTCTCCAGGTGTGTCGTCATCTTCATTTTGTGTTGCCATGACAATATTCACTTAGCAACCACCTTCTCATAATGTGCCTCACATAACAAGATGAGACCTGTCCGCTATGGTGCATATTATATACTTTGTTTGCACATTTCATAGGATAAGAGGAACCTAGGTGGCATAGGAATGAACAGCAGAGGAGAAAGAAGATTAAAGTCTGAAGTTTAAACGAAGTGTGCACTCATTTTCAAAAATGAATTACCAAAGGAAAAATTAAAAAATCAGAAAATGCAATAGCCACATTATTGGACACATTTCTTTTTTCTTCTTTTTTTTAATGCCGATATCTATACATTTATTCCTGCAATACCATGTCTTCTTGACAACCTTTTAAATGAATTCTTTGTATGCCTCTGTTGCTGAAATGTGCAGGATACATATTATTTGTAATGCCAAGCTCAGTCAATATTCTGACTCTTTGATGAGGATAAATAGCAAAGGAAAATACTCAGGTACATGCTTGAAACAAAGGATCTTTCTTTGAGATGTGTAAATTATAATGAGATTGTGTAATAACAGCATTATTTCAACATAGACTTCCCTCACTATGATTGAAGGTATGAATCTCTCATTTGTGTGGCTGGCTAAGTAGCTAAGGAAAATGCTCAAGTACAGGGGAATCCCGTTCTGATGAGATCCTCGATTTGGATTGATTTCTCTTGTCATATCGGGACTCTTGTCATATCCGAACATGTGTGGGGAAAAAAAAAGATGAATGTATAGTGTATACTGGTGAAGTTATGTTTACATTCATTGCATTGTCATCCTAATGAACAGAAAAGTAGGAAATGCGATGGGAAAGTGCCAGTGTATTCTAGCGATAATGATAATGATACAAAATAGTTATATTGACTCTTGTTACTGAATGTTCTAGATATGACAACACATGTAATCATGTCGTAGATGGGACCTGCATTTTGTGATATGCATATTAATCAATTTTCACATCTAAGAGGAAAAAGAAGACAAAAAATGCAACTACTTGAGCAGCGATGTGCAATCAAAGCTTGCGTTAAGCTTAACTCGCGCAGACAGGAAATGTGAATAAAAGAGTCCAAAAGTACCTTTCAGTCTTTGTTGAATTGTAGATACTAATTACTTAAATAGGATGGCAGTTTACATTGTAAATTATGCTTTCATTTTTTTTCATGTCGCAGTTTTTGAGTTAACACGCTATCTTGGTCAGATACGTTTTAACACCTTTAGAGAATAATATCCTGAATCTGACACACATTTCTCACTGATTAAACATCCAAATTTAATATGCTATAAAATGAAGATAATCACCATCTCAGAACACAGACAAATTCCTCTTCTCTACCAAATGATTACTAGGGCATGAGTAGTTTCTCCGCCATGACCTGGTAATGTGCTATCTCCTCATATACAACTGGTGCCAATATCATATTGAAACCCTGCCTGGATTGAAATCTCATCAAGGGTGAAGCAGTACTCTCGCTCTTCTGCTTTCATTGCGGTTACCTTCAACTGAAGAGATCATAAACACCTTATTTAAGATTCCCTGTTCCATTGATATCAGTTCTAGTCTTCTTCGTAATGACCTGGCTAAAAGTAACGGTTGATTGTTAGAGAGATGAACCTCGTTTCCAGAAGATTTAAGTGGAAGCCTTGTATGATGGTTTCAGCAGACCATTTCATTCCTCGTGGACTTTTGCGATTGAGTTTCTCAAGCTGATCTCTGTTGAAAACTCTAGAAACATTCCTCTCTGTATTTTTTTAGGTGATCCGAGTATGCTCTCGGATCACCTTCTGTATCTTTACTGATTCTTTCTTTTTATTTATTTTATTTCTCCCCAAAAGTTGTGCAGAGGTTAGCTCAGAAAGTCCTCTGCCTATCAATTTCAAAATTATACCATGTATGTATCGTGTCCCAAAGACGACAAATCTAAAATATCATTGTGATCAGTCGACCGTGACGTCACTATGACGTCATTATATGAACACACATTTTCATTCATATCTCATTAATGAAATGGAATTTTTCAATGAAATATACGTCACATATAGTTCAAGTCAGGCTGATTCTACACATATTCTCAAAATTCATCTATACTCTTAAAACGTGCGCGTACCATACTGTGTATCTTCACACTCACCACTTACGCAGTATTTGTATAAATAACAATCATTTACGACAAATAAACTTACTTTGCACTCTTCTGACACATGGTAAACAGATGAGTCACTTCCAGGACCATGTCCACGTATGGCAAAGAACCGCCCTTTCGGGAGCGTCAGCAACACCTCAGATGCCATGAACTTTCGTCGACATGTCAACTCCACCACGTGAGACGGGTCTCCTGACCCAATCACAGCCAGCCTAACGAATTGGTATATTGGTCCTGTGGACATACCACTTCCAGCTTCTCGTTCTTCTTCTTCTTTATTTCTGGACAAAAGTTGTGAATTTCTCCCAGATTTTAATATGATGTAGCTGAGACTTTGGGCTATCGTAAATGTCCCTTCGTTTTTTCAAACGATGTCGGCATCACGTCAAAAAACTTGGTTGAAATTAAAGCTTATCTTAGATGTATTGAGATATTTCTTTCTTTCTGCAACTTTCTTTGCAATAACTCAAGAAAAACAGCCCCTATCACCCCCATATTTTGCACATGTTTAGTTCATGTCACATACATTATTTCATAAAATAACAACTAATGCGATAGATTTTGAATGTGTTCAAAAGCCCTCGATGGGAGGCGATCGTCCACGATGATAGAAAATAATAATCTTTGGTTTCCTCTTGGCACCCAATGCTTCCACCACAAACCTGTCATACAGTAATACAGCACTTCCTTTATCCAAGAGAGCATGGGGGTCTCTTCTTCCCTTCCGTTATAATGGATTCTTACCGGTATAGGAGTCTGAGAATGATCTGCTCCCTACCCTAGACTGCACTGGATGAAGCCTGGCTCTCTTCTAGAGGGGATTGAACGGGTGCAGTCTACATCATGCTCGGCAAGTGAATGAGTGGGTGGTGCCTCTTCCGACATCCATCCATGTTACACGTTGAGTTCTGCTTGCAGTCTTTCTTGAGGCGTGAACTGTCCTAGCAGTTGAAAGGCAGTCCCTTGCAGCAAACCATGCTAATCTGCTGTGTAGGTGTCTTCTCCGTGAATGTCTTGCACTTTACAACAATAGGGAGCTTTAGATTTTAGACGCGCGGACGTTCAGAAGGAAAAAACATGTTCTAAGCGTGCGCAGAAGCGCGCGTCAAGTCAATCTATTTTTAGCTTGCGTCGCCTGAGTTTTTCACTACGCGTACTGGGCTATTTTTACGTCCGCACAGTTTGCAACGTAGAGAGCTACTTCATGCACCGATCATATGGGGGCGCGATTTTATTTTTCATACGTTGCATCCCAGCGTAATCTAAGGCTTCTTTTCAGCACGACGGAGGGGAGAGGAGAACGTCCAGCGCACTCGTCGTCTCAAACGTCCGTGCGTCAAAATCTAAAGCTCCCTATTATATGTGCCCTGTTGCGCAGTGCACATGTCTGTCCGGAAGGGGGGGCGTAACTTGCTTGCTGTGTTCCAATATTGTAGACAGTGCATCGGTTTCCCCTTCGATGCTTAGGTGGCAAGGCCCTCCCTACATTCCTTTTGAAGATGGTACTGCCACCCTTGGTAGCCAATTCAACAAAATCAGTCATGTGGGAGAAGTTTAATGTAACAGCTGCCTCCAACAAGTCATGGGCTGTCCTTACCAACTTCGACTGCAGACGCACTGGTAAAAGATGTTGACTCTTCCGCAGAGTCTTGTTGGTGCTCATACGTGCTGTATGCCCCTATCTACGCCGTCGTCATCTGACACCACCACATATCTCTCATGAGATCCCACAATGCCCAGTTGTCACTGGTCGTTAGTGGTGATTGTTTGGTCCCCCTCTCAATATGTGCTCTCGTTACCATGTGGTTCCATCCAAACTCGTTCTGAAGAATGGCCCTGGCCCTGGCATACCCTGAAAGAGGGTCTAACAAGAGACAGCTCTCCATTGCCTCCTTTGCCTTACCACTGGATTAAGTATACCAACCTTAACCTTGGATCATGAACTCTATCTGCTATGTCAGTGTCAAGCATACTGATGACATTCCAATACTCAACTGGGTTTCCAGCAAAAAACCTTCATATCTGGTTTGAGCAAACTGATCGCCAGGCCATCGTGGTAGCCATCTTTGTATTACCATTAGCGGCCTTTACATACATTATTCGTACTAGCCTGCACACTTTGCTGGTTACTACACCACTCATCCACTCTGTTAGTGATATTGACTCTGTTTTGAGGTGGTAGAAACATGGGTGCAGCCTGGTGTTGCTCATCTCATCTCTCCCTCTACCTCCTGCGACATAGCAGCCTCCAATTCAGCATTGATCATTCATGATCAACTTTCAATGTTTCATATCAACAGAAAGATCCGCCTGCCTGAGTGGAGGAGTCTTTTATTTTTTTGTAGAGATTGACTAGGCCTAATCGTGGCCTAACGTAAATTAGAGGAGGGGATACGTGAAGCCAGACGCAGTCTCCGCGGAACATATCCCCGACGACCAGATCAGATACAGACCAATCATATATCTCACGTTAGGTCAGAAAAATCTAACGACTATCATCTAGATCTAACATACCGGTGATTAACCGTACACATTTTTAACGAGTGGACGACAAAAAAACAACAACCCAAAACAGGGAATGAGGCTCAAATTTCATATAGACCTATTAATTAATAGACTAAAAAAATGTACGTCTAACTCGAACAATTTCAAAGAGTTCACACATCGATAAAATAGAGTCTACACCCCTGTGTTGTAATAAAATAAATGAACATCTTCTAAATCTGAGCCAGGTGCAATGTGAATTTCTCAGCATTTTTTTTTTTTTATAGGCCCCTATTTATTTATTTATTTTTTTTTGGGCAATTTCGGTCCATACAACACTCTATGACTTGATACAGACCAATCTTCTGGACAAGTTTTACCTGTTTTTCACATGTTTTTTATGTACACATTTCATCTAACAACTTTTAGACTTCTGTATTCATATACATTTCATCTGTAGTTGTCTGGACACTTACAACTTTATTTTCCTACATCTATTACAAATGACGTTTTGAACATGGTTCACACGGCTACAGCCTAACGTACAGGGTTAACACACTTAGTGTACTGCATTACCATGATTACTGCCGCTGCCAATATCAATATCTGGGCCTTGTAGTAGCCTGTTCCACTTCCAGAAGCGCCGTCTTCTCCTCGGGGATGATCGCCATTCGCATTCGAACCGACTGGCGGTGTCCATTTCACCATGTAGACTTTTCCTAGTTTATGCCACTTGGATTCAAATCTCTTGATGTCTGTCGTTTTCACGATCGACATCTCATTGTCCTCGAGAAACTTCACGTATGCATATGCATACTTTTCGTCTTCTGACGACGACATCGTTCGGATCCAAATATTAAGGACAAAGGTCAAAATATAGGCTCCCTATATGCAAAATGAAATTAAACAGAGCGCGATAGACGATTGAGATGCAGTATGGCGGCAGGTGAAATGTGCGTTTTCTTTGCGCGATCCACGATCAGTATGCAGTGCTTATGCACATTGATGGGCTAGGCTATGCGTTTGAATTTAGCGCGGGGTCGGAAATGTGATTGACCGGTGCGTCCCGCCCTTAGTAAAGTCATACAGTTTGTACAGGGCCGGCTTCTTTTTCCCCGTCATCATGTGTTACTGTACGAGCTGAAATTTTCGCTTCCAGATATTTTCGCAAATTGCTACTTGGAGGACATTTGCGCGTGTTGTTAATTTCGCGGTTGCGACGGTCTAACCGAACGTAACTATTTGCGCGTTGTTATTTTCGCGTGTTGTTATTTTCGCGGTTCAAAGGCAATTCGCAAAATTCGCGAAAATAAAACCACCGCGAAAATTTGAGCTCATACAGTACACTACTCCAAGGATCGGCTTCAACGTGGAAAGGATGATGACGTTTCATTTCGTTTTGACAACATATGAGTGGATGCTCATGTTTTTGTTGTTGGCATTCCAAAGCACTTGGTATGAGAATTCCTTACTTCTTTCTTCTGTTCCCCATCATTGTACCAATGATTGTTACTCCCTTTTCAAGTAGGGACTCTGCTAGTGCGACAGAGATGTAGAGCCGATCGGTGCTGATATTTCTGCCGCGTATTTTCCCATGACGTGTCATATTCTCCACAAGGTAGTTCACGATTGGCTCTGTACCTGGGACATCATGCTCTGCAGGTTCCTCCCGTGGTTTTCCAGCATACACTGGAGTACTGAAGGTGTTAGCAGGTTTTGTCTTGTTGAACTGTTTGAAAGATTCTGCTGTCCTCATCGGGTAAAGGGATTCATCTACAGACAAAAAGTCATCAGCAGTGATAGCTTTGATGCATCTTCTCATCACCTCGTCATGAATGTCCCTGATTCCAGCAAATCGATCATGCTTCCACTGGTCCTGTCTTGTGTCTTCATCATCAAATGACATCTTTCGCAGAAGGAACTTTAGTCTGTTCCTTGACATCGTGGCAACAAAGATGGGATGGCCAAATCCTTCCTGAAAAAGTTTGTCACCGTGGTAGAGAGCTTGGTTTTGCATGCCTCTGGAGTACATCAGTCCAAGGAGTTCTGATATCTCTATGTAAGTGGTATCATGGAGGTACGTTGCCTTGTCAATTCATAGAATCTCTTCTGATAATTGTGACCGGAACTTTTGGATTTTTTGTTAGTGAAAGTGACAATCAGGCCGATGATTTCATCTGTCGTTAGCTTTTTCCAGGCTGAGACCGGAGTGTCAGCATCACGGGATTGTCTGTTTACACCTGGATGTCAAGACAAAACATTTGCCATATTCTGCCGGCCAGTGCGTGTTGGCTGTTTGTTGCTCCATGTGATACTCTTTTCCTGTGTGTTCTTTGTTGCTTTTTCAACGACAACCTTATGTGTCTCCTCCGTGGATGGTGCTTCCCAAGGATCATAATTTGATTTATCAAGGGCTGTGTCAACATTATTCACTGCACGCTGGTACTAATATTTCTTAGTCACAGCTGCTGCCTCAGGTTCTTCATGGTATCAAAAGATGCGTAAGACTCGGGCCGAAAATTCATGAAAGGCCAGAGCGAAATCTTTAGCGGTTTTTAAATAAACACTAAAAAAAAAAAAAAAAAACACAAGGGGGGGGGGGGGGTTGATTCAACCCCCCGGCCTTTTTAAGCTTAAAATTAGGCTGATTTTGGCTTCAGGGACCCTTTAAGATAATCATCCCATCTTTCATATGCATCAACTCCTTGCTGATACAATCATAGAATATCTGTGATTCGATCATAACAAAAATTACAACTCTCACAAGAGCTTTAATAGCATATAAATCAAGCAGAGTTGTGAATGCATGAAGAGCCTAGCATCCTAATGAGTATTGATAATGCTTAATCATAAAATTCCTGAGGTAAGCTAGATAGAAAGGCTTTTGAATTGCTTCTTGAGTGCATTCTGTTTGGCACTGGTGTTATAGTCACTGTGAGCATGCAACAGTGATGCATACAAGTAAATGGAGAATGGTTTATAAGAACCTACCTTCTGGTTTTGTCACAGCGCATGATCTTGCCAGCTGTTCTGTTCAGTTTAAACAACAACAAACACAAAAATTTTGTTACATCTTCACAAATTCTTCTTTGTTTTTGTATGCTTTTTTTTTTAAAGCCCAAAAATGATTTGCAATATTGAGAGGAACTTCAATTTCCCAAAGGTTAACATGCAAACTTTTAGTTAGGACCGGCCAATTTATCTTGTTATTAAAGCGGATTCTTGTTGTGTCTGCTTTCACTATAACGGGATTCCCCTGTATTTGCTCTGAGTATGAAATAATAAATCTCTGTTTTTGGTTGTTGTTTTTTTTTCTTCAAGAGATCTGAATTTATGTAGGAGACATTCTGTAATGACAAGCAAAACTATCCATTTTCATTGATGCTATGAATATTCCATTTTGTGTGCAGGTATTTATCAAAAAGAACCAAAATGTTTTGCTAATTCTATCATAGCATTTTGCCTCTCTAAATGCATATCAATTTGTATTCTGCTGTCCAGCACAAACTCCCCCTTTTTTTTTTTTTTTAGTTACATACTGAGTACATTTATTGCTAACTACCAGAATATGTTGCTGTATCGCCTTGTTGTTATGACCCATCTATATTTTTGCCCTTCATTTCCCTTCTATGTATGTGGTATACTTTCCATATATGCAGACATATGAGGTGACATTTCTATCATTTGTTTGTTTGTTTGTTAGTTTGTTGTTTGGTCCATATCAATGTTGTATATTTTTTTTTTTTCCTCTGGGGGACCCATCCAATCCTTCTGTTGGTTCAGAGCATAGAACCAAAATAGAGAGTTGATAAATCAAGATGGTGAAATGATATCAGATAGTCAGTAAAAAAAAAAAAAAAAACAACCCAAAAAACCACACAAAAAACAGAAAGGCAGTGGCAATGTAAATGTCATTCCATGTGATTTTTTTTTTTTTTTTTTTTTTGGTTTGGGGCCTTTCCAAAATAACAGCATGGTTTTGTGTTGTTCATGCGAGCCATGTATTTCTCCCTTTCATTGTATCATTGGATAAATACAACATGCATTTTAAAGACTGTATTTACTATGTGTTGAACATGGTATGTTCTTACACATTTTTACAATTAAAAATGTATGTTTTATGCAAATAAATGAAGACCAAGACTTTTTTTTTCTTGTAGAAAAAGAAACAAAGCAACTCTTCAGACAATGGTATTTAGTCATATGAATATGATAGTTATTTTCATGTTGACACAGGATGCCATTTGAGGGGAAAAAAATATACCTTACATTTAAAAGACCAAATTCTTGTGATTTGCTGTTTTTTTTTCAAACTGATATTCTGTTTTGCCATATAACATTTCCTGTTGGTTATATTTTCCTTTCAAATGATACCTCCTTTCACCCTGAATTGTACAAATAAAATAATTCTATGCAAGAAAATTATTTCTATGTGAAGAGTATTGACAGAGTAACCTGTGCCAGAAGGTATTAATAACTTGTTTTGTGCAATTTTTCAATATGGAGTGAATATATTCTACATTGTTCTGAATGTCTTAATGACTGTCATAATTTCTGTCATCAGTACTATCATGAGCAATGTATGTATGATTAAATTGGAATTATCAAAATATCTGTGAAGTACAATCTTATTCCATTTCTTATGATGTGTTGGATGCATGCATGAGGTTTGTTTCAACATAGCAAACAGAAATTATGTTCATCATTCTTTCAGCCCACATAAGCTGGGAGACAATATCACACACACACACACACACACACACACACACACACACACACACACACACACACACACACACACACACACACACACACACACACACACAAGCAGTCATTACCGAACTCCAGCATGTACTAAAGGTGAAAAGGTCCCATTTTTTAGTGTACATATTGTGTGTGTATGTGCATGTGACTGTTTGTATGTGCGCATGAGTAAGTTGGTGTTTGTTGTTTTTTTTTTGTGTGTTGTTGTTGATTTGGGTCGAATCCGATAGGTTGAGACTGGGACTGGGATTTTATTTTGAGGAATGTATAAAGAAACATTGTAGTGAAAATTCTATTTTATGATAAAGCATTTAGGCTATTATGATAAAGATTTTGTTTCATTTGGAAAGGGGGTGCTGATAGGGCTTTTATGAAAGATTTTATTCTTGAGTTGCATAATGTACTTTTTTGCATATAGGCCCTATACACTCTTAAATGTGAAACATGAAATATATTCTTACACAGCCAGGGGAAACATGGATTCATATGTTCATATGTAATATACATATATAATGCATATTACACAAAAGTATTGTGTTTTTTTTTTTAGTATTGTTTAGTTGATTTACCTATCACTCTCAATGTTAAAGAGAGAGATTATGGCAGTAAATAATGGTACTACAATATTATAATAATTTTGTCTTCAATTGTATTTTCAAGTTTTATGTTGTATCCACAACAAATTCGAGAATAATATTAATAAAGATCAATGACAAACAAAAGTGAGTGGGCACAACACGTTTCCATAGAAATCTTGGGATTGGTGAATCCATTTTAAAAACAGTTGCTTGTAGTTGGTTGTGATATTGATGAAAAACCAGCACATCAGCCTTGTGGAGGTAAAAGACATTTCTGTATAAATGACATTTCTTTGTAGAATTATATTAGGGATGAAGGAAAACAAATAGAAATGTGGGGTCACTGAAACTTAAAAAAAAAAAAGAGATTCATGGAAATGCCAGTAAACACATCACATTTGAAGCCCTTTATTTTTTTTTGACATGTAAAAATTTGTTGAAACTGTGTAAGAACAATAACAAACAAATATCCATTAATCACTGTGCTACTTCTAACATTTAGATTATTTTTAAAGTCATGGCTTCCTTTTCTATCTCAATGAATAATTGACTGTGTGAAATATATTAGGCCTATTACAGACAAATGTAATATACACAGAAATAAATCACTTTATATATCCATCATTATCCCCCATTAATGGATATTGATGAATCATTAAGTTGAATCATTAGTTAACTGAAAATGTTTCAGATCTGATATAATAGTTATTCACTTTATGCGCTATTAATAATAATTCACAATATTTATGTAGCGCATGATCATATGAAGTAGGGGGGAAAAAAATCACTCTGGCTGAACATGTGAGTAAATGATATCATATCCTATTTCTTCACGTTGCCTGAACATGTGAGTCAATGACATCATATCCTATTTCTATGCAAGGTAGAAGTGTAAGTCCAATCTATACATTTGATAGGCATAATCATGGATGATGTATTACAATGTCAAATTCATGTGTGTGTGTGTGTGTGTGTGCGTGTGTGTGTGTGTGTATGTGTGTGTGTGTTTTTTGTAGCTCTGATTTTTTTGTAGTTGTGTATGTGTGTGTGTGTTCTTTCAGTAAGACCAATTGCTGGGCCTACATGTAGGCCCAGGGGCAGATCTAGGAATTCTGTAAAGGAGGGGGGGGGGGGGCACAACTAATATTTCTGGTGCCACTTTCGAGTTTCATTTTCACTTTTTTCTTTTATTTCTTTTGTGTTTTACGAAAAATATAGGGGGCGTGAGCCGGTCGCACCCCCCTCTGGATCCGCCACTGAGGCCTACATAGACTTTAGAACACAGTAATATATATATATATATATATATATATATATATATATATATATATATATATATATATATATATATATATATATATATATATATATATATATATAATGTATATAGACAGAGAGAGGGAGAGAGAACCAGAGCATGGGCTCGAATGTACAGATGAATAATAAGTATGATATCTGGTTGACCCTATGCTTTTTGAAGAGAGATCTATATGAAGATAATTTTGAAATGAAATTTACAATTCTGAAAATTGATCTATCCAGATAGGCCAACTTTCAAATAATATGATTCAGGAGAAAATATGCTATATCATGCATAAAAAACAAACTAGCAAGTAAAGGTAGGCCTATCATGTCCCTGATAACATTGATATTACAGAGCACTTTATATAGTTGTCTGCACAAGTACATGCTCTAGCGTTTATGATTTCATACCCTACATTCTAGACGAAATCTTCATCAAACTAGCTACTCAGTATAGCTGCCAAAGCAGATCTTTTAGTGGTTTCCAATTTCAACCCGGAAGTAGATATGGAAAGAAACCGTATTGCATTAGCATTTCACTCCTTCGGCTAGTGACGTTTTGAACAAGCCGCCAATCCGAGAACACAATGCTAATCAGTCACGTGATAGCCGGCGACTAATCTTGTATACGCGGGAACATATCTGACAACCATGGCTACAGCTCTGTATCTCGAGCAATACTTGGACAGTAAGTACCGAATTCTACATTTTGTGGAGAGTGACCAGAGTTGTCATATGTGTGGATAGATGCTCGGCATTCCAATCACTCATTCTGTTCTTTTCAAACTTGATGAGGATGACGGAAAAGGTGTTTTTGGCGGATCAGAAAAGAACTAATTATGTATTCATGGCCTGTTTGCATTCCTTCACAGAGCAGCGCTTGCAGTCAGTCATAAACCACCGCAGCGTGCGATGAGATGTGCGTGTGTTGTGGATTGAATGAATGAGTCATACGGCGCTGTGTGTACTAGTATGTCGCGCTGCTTGCGGCGCTGCGAAACGAGTTTGAGGACATGATAGCCGACAAGATGTACAGTACTCCTGTATGCGGACACCCACACTCTATGCAGGCGGCGGGTGATGTCCCCGTCGGGGGCCCCGTAAACTCCGCTGGTTTGTAGGGCTGTCATCGGGAGTGTTTGGTCATGTATAACAAGTTTTTGGAGTTCACAAAAATAATGAAAGCTGAATAGTACCACCCCACACCAGATATAATATGTAATGTAGATGTGAGGCTCTAGATGCTTGTTGAATTGTTAAGAAATTTAAGAAACAAGTCGTACACAAATATTGACAGGTGTAGACTGTAACCACTAAGTGTAGCAGTGTAGTGTCCGAACAACTCGACATCACGTGTGTATGAAGCATGCAAGCATAAGGGAATGAAACCAAAGTAATGTAAATAGATTTGAGTGAATGCCACAATATTAGGACAACACATCAGTGCAGTGATGTATTGGTGGATGATCCCTTAGCTTAACTGCACTGGATGAGAAGACCAGTTTGTGATGTCACACATGGGCAACATCCTACATGTGGTGTCTGTATTAAAGAAAATAAGAGAAATCCACACAATTTATTTTAGATTTACTTTATTTAACGTTAGAACCTATTTCACTCAGTCTCTCTTGATACTGACATGTGTATATGTGGCTATGTTTCGGAACATGTAATACCCCCGCTTTCAGAAAGAGGTATGAAAGGCAACTTGTGGTTTTTCATTATGTTAGAAAAATTAAAATTGAGAAATCTTTATTTTCTGTATATTGTAGTCCGTGCGGGACTTGTTTTCATTTATTGGCATATCATTTATGGATTAATAGGCCTATTTTGTCAATAACTGACGTAATGAAATGTTGTAGCCTTCTCATCCAGCAACTTAAAAAAAACTCATAACACTGTACTGGCATAAAAACCCCTAACTTTTGAACAGATTGTCTGATTATCATCAAACTTCAATCACTAATGTGTTCTACTTTATATAATTGCTGCTTTCACTCAATCCACACTTTATATTTGACTTTCATTCTCCTTTATGTGCAATTTGAGCTTTCACGTTAACAGTGTTTGGTTACTGTAAACGTTATTTTCATCGGAATAGTTTTTTGCACCCAGCCAGGTATTACTTTGTGTGTTATTAATTCCGCGCTACCAAAAACAGTAGATTGTGTTACATGTCACAAGCAAAAACATTCACATGATTTTATTTTAGCGCTAGTTTCTTGTTAGGCGAAATGTGCAAAAATTTGTACAATGTGAAAATTTGACTTTTACAGTATTTAGAGCCAGTTCTTGATTAACCGCAGAATTATCTCCATTCCTACTTACCTCTGAAGTAAGAGTACAGAAATATAGATTTTGCACAATGTAATTCATTAAAGAGCATTACAAGATTATCAAATATTTTTGTTTTATTGTATAGGCCTATCTCTTGCCTGAACTGAAATTCAAGCAAATGTACCATGCTTCAAAAAGTTTGGCCATTACCGTACCTATTTATTTTACTTTGCTCACAGTGATTTTTAGTTGCCCCAGGGAAATGAGAAAATGAATTACTGGAACCCTGCATGTCTTCTTGCTTCTGAGAGTACATATACTTACCTTAATTACACCCCTGTACAGTGTATGTTTAAAATTATGATATAGAGACTTACTTACTTTAGGGTTTTCATTGAAAAAAAAGAAAGAAAAGAAAACAGACTCTGTACCCAACATAACAAATAACTCAAGAATTATGGCAAGTTAACTTTTCATTTTTATATAATAGATATCACCTTTGAGTGGATATGTTGCGCGTTATGAATGTCTAAATTTAATATTATTATCATTAAATTGGGATCCTCGGAATCCCCATATATGCCTCAAAATCGTTTATTGAAATGAAAGGGCGTACTTTTCTACTGACCGTCTGTCTCTAGTGAAAGTACATAATGAAACATCCATTAATGACAGTGTATACAACGGTATATATATATATAGAGAGAGAGAGAGAGAGAGAATATATATAGGCCTATATATGTTTATGTTAGCCTTGCATATGAACCATAAATTACAGATGCTGACAATGTGATTCTCATATCATAAGATTACTTTCATGATTGTGTTCTGTGTTTTCTCTTATTCCAGGCATTGAAAACCTGCCGTTTGAGCTGCAACGAAACTTCACTCTCATGAGGGACTTGGACCAGCGTACGCAAGGTTGGTGATGTTGTGAAATTCCTGAGTGTTTTCAGTTTGTAGAAAATGCCCTTTCCTTTCATAATGTCCATTAGGGTGTCTGTAGTAATTGAAATCAGTGCTTCAAGTGTAAAGACAATATAATATTGCAGATATTCAAATCGGACAAAGAAAACCCCAACAAAACAAAAACAATCAGCTTATGAGTCTTCACCAATGTTGATGCTTGTGGGAGCTCAATTTGAAATTAACTGCAGCTTTCACCAAGAGCAATTCTTCCAACTTTTAAATGTCTTGTGCTCTTCCTTTGTATATCGTCGCTGGGGTGACAAAACCTCGTATCTCAAAATTGTCAAATGTTCAGGAGAGCGAAAAAACATGGCGGCCAAAGCACTATAGTGAATGGGAAAGCCTTCTCTTTGACATGTCATGTAGGCTTCATTTTTGGAGTAAGGCAGTTAGGATTTGGCCAAGACATCACTTGACCCATTATTTGACCATTAAGCTAAAAAAAAAAAAATTGACATTTTTGAGATACGAGGTCTTGTCACCCCAGCGACGATATGAAATATACTGTATTTCTTCTTGGTTGATATTTACAAAAGCAAGCACTATCCCCCCCCCCCCCCCCCAATAAAATTCTAGAAGGGTAGTGGCATTATTTCAGCTGCCAATTCTCCCTGACTCTGCAGTAGGCTGCCTGAAATCTTTAATATCTCTTCATGTAGAGACAAGACAATTAAACAACATTTCCCTAATTTTAGTAATATTTATTTTTACCCATTGAGAGATCGTATGCAACATGCAAATATCTCCCTGATTGCAAGCTCCTTCAAGTCTCACTGATTTTGATAGAGTTGGCAACCATGCATTATTACTGTCACTATAAATATGCAAATACCGATGATGATTGGTGATGATGGTTGTAATAATCATTTTGTTGATGAATATGACTATACTGATGATGTGGTGATATAATGATAATAATGATGATGATTGTTGAGATGATGATGCAGTCAAGAAACATTTTGCATATTATACTTGGATGTGTGCATATTTTGCTATTGCACAAGCCTTTTTATGTTTGTGTGTTTAACATACATGATACCTGTTGACCTTAAAAGTTCTGAGGACAAAAGTATTGATCTTATAATCATGTTTATTGATGTGTTTTCTGCCCAGAGCTGGCCAAGAGTATAGACAGCGACACAGAAGAGTACTTGAAGACGGTCAGAGATCTAAAGCCAGAGCAGCGGTCAGCAAAACTGAAAAAGATCAACGAAGCCTTCACCAAGAGCCGAGAGTATGGGGATGACAAGGTTCAGCTTGCTATGCAGACTTATGAAATGGTATAGTATCAAATCATATCACTCTTTCTATCCCCCCCCCCCCCGAACAACAACAACAACAACAACAACAACAACAAATGTGACCCTGCATCACAAAACCAACAAAAAGTCGCCGGACATGGATTTTCAATTAAGGGCAGATTCTTAAAGAGCAGACTCTAAGCTTTAAAATGATGTATAACTCAATTCAAATGGACTCCCCTAACCTATCTAAGTATTGGAAAGAAAGCACACACTCTGGAAAAGTGTGAACGGAGAAAAGAGGCTCTGAAGTAGAGGGTCTATTCAAGCGCTTAATCTTTACCAAGCCATGCTAGCCATGCCATCAAAGGGACAAAACACAGGATGTAAACCACTGGAGCAACAACAATGAAGGGATTATCAGATTAAGCTGAAACCGAGTATGTTCTATCGACACATTCTGTCCATGATTAATGCCAACTTTCAGAGCAGTAGAGTTATCCTTTCAAAAGTTATTAGACTTGAAAGTGAAGAATGTGTAAAGGATTTGAAGAAATGTAAAGGGGACTCTGAGATATACCTGATCATTCTATTCTCCCCCCAAAAAGGGTTGTAGAAAAACTGCTGAAAACACACCTTCCCATTCATGTTATGATCCCAAACTAAAGAATAATGTAGAAGAAGGATAGCTCTTCAGGAAAATATGAAAAACTCAAGATTGACTCGGTTGACCCACTTCACCTTTTTTGAGTCCTCATGTAAAATCAAGGGTTGCGACTTTTTGTTCGTTTTGTGATACACGGTCACAAATGAAATATAAACCTGTAGATAATTTCTTGTGCATGTGCATTGCTGTTATTCAGTTGTTGAAGGGACATGATCATCACTGTTCATTAACTTTTCCAGGACATTGATGGTTCATTCCTGTGTTGCTAAGACATTTTTGAGCAGCATGTAGCACCAAGTACACATTTCAAATTTACAATCCAGACAAGAGTTGCAGTGTTTGTTGTTTATATCACTAAGTAGTAATGAGCTGAGACAACAAATCACTGTCTTGCAATTTATCAAAACACAGGGGACCTCAGTCAGCTATTTGACCCATAAAGTTGCTCCCAAAACAAACAAATCTCAGTGCTTTGGTGTTTTATCTTCTTCTTATCATTTTTTTTTTCAGTGTTGACAAGGTAGAGTTAAAAGAAAAAAAAATATCTCATTTGAGCCCTGTTTTGATTGTTTTGATTGTAGAATTTCCAAAAGCCTTATAATTACTAGATCTAAAACTAAGTCTTGAATTGACAACTTGTTTTTAAGATTAGAATTACCATTTTCTTATTTCTTCCCTATCATTCTATGATGACTTCATGAAAAAATCTTTCTTTTATGTGCAGTAACATTTAGAGGTGCCAATTTGATGATATGAAGATAACTTGTACAGTAAAGATCCCTAGAACACTTGATGGGTTTAACTGTCAGTCTTGTGGGTAACAGCAAGGAGGTTTTATACCTGGAGTTCCAACTGGCTGTAATTATTCAAACAGTTGTCAGATTTCTATTGATGTACAAAAGAATTCCACAGGTGCACTTGTGCCTTTGATGATCAATGTTCAAAGCCGCCGCCTTGCTGAGCAATCTGAAGATTCATTTTGAACGTTATCATAATGTTGGCCATATTTTGCTTATTTATTTATTCAATGAAATGAAATTTCACTTAATGATAAAGCATGTAAAACAAAAGTCAATTCTGTCCAGAAATTTGTGCAAAAGTGTAAATCAGAGATGTATCATGAGAAAATGTTTAAAACTGTACCATCCTGTAAAGCTGGTTCTATCACTTTTCCGCTTAATTTCCACAAATGAAACTAATATGGAATAATCTTCAAGTATAATTCTTTATTGATAGATACAGTACTGTATATCAGATTAGTGCCCGGGTATGCCCAGTCGAGTAATTTTCATCTTTATTTCAGCATTTTTTGCTCAATTTCTATTCGTGCAACCTCGTGTCTGTACCACCTACCTTTGAGAAGAAGGGATAGCGAAAAGTAATTACCATCACAAAGACATATCTTCCTTAGAAAGTGGCTGGTGATTATGCAATGAGACATGAGTCAGTTGTCTTCCTATCTGCACGGCAGATCCTGTTTGGCACATGCTTCAAATGTTTTTGAGCGGTGGCTTCGAACATCTAGCAAAGGAAATAAGAAGGTTGTTACTCCATTCTCTTGAACCTCCTTGGTAACAGTTAGCATGGTGCTTCATAAACATTTGCCTGATTACCCGGGGCAAGTGGAAATCAAAGTCGGACAAGTGTTTTGGAACAATGAGGGGAAAATACTTGCCCCAGTTGGGCAAGCAAAAAGTTTTAAATCAACATGTGCTGTTCATTCAAATAATTGTATTTATCATTTTTCTTGTACTTATAATGATTATCAAGATTTTGTTTTCTGATACTTTTTAACTTCTTTTTGGGGCAAGTGTTCTGCAACAATTCAAAAATCTGCTTGCCTGGTCAAGCAAGTGGTAAAAAAAGTTATGTAGCACCCTGTAAATGTCAATAGGATTTTAGCATGTCAGCTTAGAGACAGTCAGAGGGGAATAAAACCCAAATATACATAGCTGATAGAGTAACAACAGATGGGCCAATATTATTAGATTGCATCAGTGAAGTTTGAAGAAAATCGAACAATCCATTCAAAAGTTATGAATCTTTAAAGTTTCTTTACTGCCAGTGCTGGATGAGAAGACTAAAACAGTTTGTGACATCATGCATAGATAATGATATGAAGAAAATATGAAGAGAATTCTAAAAAATTCATTTTTTATAGAAAGTGCACACTCTTTCCTCTTAATACTGACATATATTAAGAGGTTTATATACTTTCCTGTTTTATGAAAGTGGTAAATGAAATGCTTTTTCGATATGCTAGGAATATGTAAATGTGTTGAATTTACATTTTCTGTGTATTGTCCATGCTTGACTTCACTTAATATTGTAGTCTTCTCATCTAGCAGGGGCAGCACCAAAACATTTAAGAACAATAACTTTTGAACAGATCAATAGATTTTCGTCAAACTTCACTGATGTGTTCTACTAATATTGCCACATTTCATATTTGAGTTTTATTCCACTTTGAAAGAGAAGCTTCTTTGCCAAGAGTACATTTCTGCCTATAGATACCTTCTTGAACATTGCCTTCTTCAGGCAAATGTGTCTGCCTTCATGCAGTCTTAAAGTTTTATGAAAACGTCCCATCAATACACCAGTCTAGCATTATTGGATAGACAGTAGTTAACCATTAAAGGTCCTGTTTACCTTTGGGAGCAGTGATTTAAAAAATGTTCAAGATATTACATTTGATGCATATGTGTAGGTCTGTTGTATCACAAAACATCCTACCATGTAAGAATTTTGTAATAAAACCTAAAATATAAGGAGATATCACTATTTTTTTCAATAAACCGTAACTGTAGACGGTTTATTCTGGAAACATTTTTACCATAACCATTGTTCGCATTTTGCGTATATATCAATACTTAAAGGGGATGGCTAGTAGCTGATCAGTGGGAATCAGTGGGAATGCTGGGGGATGATTGTTCCAATCCTTGTTGGATTAATTTAAGAGTACATTATACTGTATATCTATTGTTGTGTGAAAATTATTTGCTTCAGAACGGTCTCATCAAGTAATGTACGTTTTAATACCCCGTCACTGTACAGGCATGCTAACCTGGAAACATTAAACTGCACATTACTTGAATATGGAACCATTCTGAATCAAATAATTTTCACACAACAATAGATATATAATGTACTCTTAAATAAATCCCACAAGGATTGGAACAATCATCCCTCAGCATTCCCACTGATTCCCACTGATCAGTTACTAGCCATCCCCTTTAACATTGATTATACTAATTCAAATTTTTACATTGGTTGTTTCTATCCCAACTCACAATTTAGAGCTATTTTAAAGCACTAATGCTGGGTTTTTATTTCATCTGCAAATGGTAAATGATGCCTTTAAGCCTATGCTCAAACTATTTGGCCCGAATTCACGAAGATGGTACAAATTAAACCATGGTTTAAACCATGGACAAAAACCATGGAGCGCCAAGTGTTGCACGGAATATTTCATTACAAGATTGGTCATTTTCGTCGACAAAATGACCATTTCGATAATGAAATTATCATTTCGTGGACGAAATGTTCATTTAGTTACAAAATGTTGTCATTTCGTTACAAAATAATCATTTCACCGACGAAATGACTGATTTTGTAACGAAATTTTTCATGCGACACTTGGCGCTCCATGGTTTTTGTCCATGGTTTAGACCATGGTTTCATTTGTACCACCTTCGTGAATTCGGGCCTTTAAGTCTGAATGTTGCTGATTTTTTTTTTAATTTTTATTTTTTTTATTTTTTTTTTTTTTGCAGGTTGACAAACACATCAGGAGGTTAGACTCAGACCTTGCCCGGTTTGAGCAGGAACTCAAGGAGAGAACACTGGAACAGACTACACCAATAGAGAACAGAGAAAAGAGTAGGTTTTCTCCTTTACTCTCAACCATTCATACCCAGTTGGATGGATTTCCTCAGTAGTATTTCACACAGGAGCCAGTGCACATTTTTCATGCCTCCGCCACAAAGTGGTGCCGGAGGCATTATGTTTTCGGGTTGTCCGTCCGTCCGTCCTTCCTTCCGTCCGTCCGTCCGTCCGTCCTTCCGTCCGTCCGTAATGAATTTTGTGGACAAGGTAACTATCGAAACCTGTTGAGGTATCCTAATGAAACTTGGCATGTATGTGTATTAGGGGGTGAAGTTGTGCCTATCAACTTTTGGGTGCACATGCTCAAGGTCAAAGGTCAAAAGGTCAAGGTCAAATACATAAAATTTCACTATTTCCACCATATCTATTGAATGCCTGAAGATATTTTCTTGAAACTTAGTGTATACATGTATTACCCAATTAAGATTCTCTGGTGAAAGTTTGGGTCATGAGGTCAAAGGTCAAAAGGTCAGGGTCAAATACATAAAATTTCACTATTTCCACCATATCTATTGAATGCCTGAAGAGATTTTCTTGAAACTTGGTGTATACATGTACTACCCAATTAAGATTTTCTGGTGAAAGTTTGGGTCATGAGGTCAAAGGTCAAAAGGTCAGGGTCAAATACATAAAATTTCACTATTTCCACCATATCTATTGAATGCCTGAAGAGATTTTCTTGAAACTTAGTGTATACATGTATTACCCAATTAAGATTCTCTGGTGAAAGTTTGGGTCATGAGGTCAAAGGTCAAAGGTCAAAAGGTCAAGTAAAAATATTAAAACTTCTTTTTTTTTCTCCGTACCTTGGAAAATTGTTCAAGGTATCTTCATGGAACATAGTATATACATGTACTGACTGGAAGTGATTATCTAGAGAATGTAGGGTTCATGGGGTCAAAGGTCAGGGGTCAAAGGTCAAGTGCAAGACTTCAACATTTTACTATTACCCTCATATTTATGCAATGCCAGCAGGGTTATTTTTTTACACTTGGTGTATGCGTGTGTAACCTAATAGAAATTCTCTGGAAAGTTTTTTTTTTTTTCTCTTTTTGCCTCAAAGGTCAAAAGGTCAAAGATCAAGTGAAAGTGCTAAACTAACTTTTTCCTCCATATCTCGGAAGTGGCTCAAGTTACCTTGAAACTTAGTACATATTATGCATGTTCTACCGGAAAGTAATTATCTTATGAATTTTAGGGTCAAGGGCCAGATGAAAATGGTAACAATTTACTATTCAATTCAGAAATTGCACTTTTTCTCCACACCTGTACCTTGAAAATTACTCAATGCCTAAATGTATGAATGGGTCAAAGTCAAGTTAAATTACTTAAATCCCTAGATACATGCTCTCTTATTCATCCAATTAAACCTACGTCAAGGAAGGTGAACATTCAACACATTTGTGACAAACTTGTCATTCCAATATTTTGCCAATTTTGTGAAAATGTAATCACACATTGTCCACATGTACTATCTAGACCTATTGGGAAAATCATGCATTATGGCGGAGGCATACCAGTCGCCAGAGCGACATTTCTAGTTTAATTTGTTTAATTAGTTACGCTGATTAATTTCTAAAACTGTAACTAGCCAACATTAAAATGATTTATTATTATACTAGTACTTGAATCTTGATGTATTTCTGTATTTGTAAGGTAGCCATTTCTCCAGCAAGTTTTTATGCATATAATACACTTGACTGAGCCAGCTCAAAAATTATATTGTGAATTGCCTTTAGAGATTCTAGATGTAGTACAAAGTACCCTGTACTGTGACTTTGAAATCAACCAAAGCTTGCTTATTTTGACGAGGCACACACAAAAAAAGTAATTATTGTAAGTTCACATTAGTTTCCACATTTCAAGGTTTGCCATTTCAATAGAAAACTTGATTGAAAACATGATTCTGGTTATTCTTTTGAGGATCATAGATTCACAATCAATGTACTTTGGTATCCCTCTGTATAAGCAAATCTTCCTCTTAAATTTCTCTCAGCAGAGCCGTGAAAATATAAAGCATTATTGCTAGATCCTCTTTTCAGAGTATTTCAGTGTTTATAAATGAATGATTTGGCATAAATATATGTATTGATCTCATCAGAAAAGAAAGGAACAGAGAAGTCGGGGAAGAAGCTGAAGAAGACCGGCAGATCATCAGATGATGAGACACCAAAGACATCAAGAAAAAAGCTGAAGACACCTGCAATAGAACCGTAAGAACAGAACAATTTAAGATTTGTATGCAAGAATTATACAGTGGACTGCCGTTATAATGAAGTCCTCGCTACCGGCAGTTTTCTTTAGTTATATGTAAATTTCATTGTAACCAATCAAATAAACAATAAAGATACATAGAGCAAACAATGTTGCGGCCGTCGTTTTTACTTTGTTGTAACCGGAATTTTGTTATAAACGGGTTCGTTATAACGGGAGTGCACAGTAGCAGAAGCTCCACCCTGGCTTTATTTCATGCAAGTCAATTTCTCTCTTTTCATATTTTTACTTGCCTGAAAGAAAATCTACTAGCCCGAAACTGGAGAAAATAATGATGATTGTGTCTGTTTAATCTCAATATTAAGGTTGTTTTTTATGGCATTTGAAGTTTGTTATCTTGAATCTTGGGTTACAAGATACAAGAGTATATTGCTGATTGCTCTGTGGAGCTTCTTTCATTTTGATGTATGAAAGCTGGTAGCCCTGCACTGACTTGAGAAAAGAAAATTGAACTACAAAGAGTGACACATGAATACCTAACATCTTTATTAAAATTTCTTTTAGTACATTTTGTGCTTTCAATGTCCATCTTGAAAATATGTATGATTGTTTTGCAAACTAAATTAGGCTTATACTTTCAGACATGCAAGAGATTTCTTGAATATGGAATTGGCAGCCTTAAAGCTCAAATTTCATGGCATGAATTAACTATCAAACAATGATCTCTCAATATGATGCCTGTGTTCACTTTCTTCTCCTTTCCTGGACATCAGAGCGGTCACACCAATCCTCACGTTACCATCGGTCATCAGCTCACCCTCCGACGTGCTGGACATGCCGGTTGACCCCAATGAGCCGACCTACTGTCTATGCCACCAAGTGTCTTACGGCGAGATGATCGGTTGCGACAACCCCGACGTGAGTGTTCTCACTCTCATTGCTTTTGCACAGATTCTGTCATTTCTAAGACAGTAGCATCAGTAGGATGACTACTGCAACTGCTAGTGGGCATAAATATCTGAAGAAAGAATCCATTAATTTGAATATGAGGATTATTGTATTGAAGTATCTGTCAATTGATTGGTTAACTTTATAAAAAGGGGCAATAGAGGTCAGTACCATATGACTTTAAAGGGCAAATAGTGTGAATATTGAATGGAGCTTATTTTGATTAAGAAAGCTAATGCTTTCTTTCCTAAGGCATGATATTGGTAATTCCACTGCTGAAATATGAAAATCTGTGGCTATTGCATTATCTTGAAAAGTGGGACGATATGGTGGTTTATATGATGAATGCAGGGACCAGGGTTTCATTCTCCACAATTTTTTGTTTTGTTTTTATTTGTTATATGTTTGGGGATGTCGTTTAGGTGGCAGAAAACCAGTCACACTGTAAGCTGTGCACTGGTTGTCACTATTTGAGTAAATGGTGTGAACCTGAATGTTCCTTACATTTGCTGTGCTGCTGGAGATTGCTGTAGCATTGTAGCGCTTGCAATTGCAGACTATTTGTTGTTGCACTGGAAAGGACATATACTTTAAAAGGAAAAACAATGCCAGATTCTGATAATTCTAACTGGAAAAGTAGTGATTGTTAGGAATGCTTCTAGATAGGTCAGCTGACATTCTGTCATTCATTTGTGAAAGTAATTTGTGTATCCTTTCATTTTTGTTCTTACATCTCTAATTATAGTGTCCAATTGAATGGTTCCACTTCGCTTGCGTCGGCCTTGTCACAAAACCAAAAGGAAAATGGTGAGTTTGTACTGATTTATGTAATAGTTTTACCATCGTTTCAATCCTCTAGTTTGTAGGATTCTTAATGTCGTGTAATGCCACCAACAAACCAAGTTTCTATTTTTTTTGTAATAAGATGCTATCAAATGGAAGTTTTTGAGTAAAGTGTGATGTATGACCAAGCTGTTTGCACCAATTGAATTTGTCTAATTATCACTATTTTTCTCCCGATCCGTTGACACTCATTTGTTTTCGTATATATTTTTAGCACATCTCCGTCACTCACTACATGAACCCATGCTCACATGGGCTGGGATGGGCAGGAATGCCATCTGTTCCTTTTTTTTTCTGTATTTTTTACTTCTTTTTGTATTTTGCCAAAAATAGTGCAAGTTTCATGGAAAATAGTGTTTTCCCCCAAATTGTGATAATACTCATGTCTATTGCAGCAAAAGTAAAAAATACTGTTTTCCACCAAAACTATGCCTTTTCGGCCCTCAGAATGCTACTATGCTGTTTACAAGATTAACACCCCTGTACATATCAGGTGAACAAGATCAGTGCTGTCGATACGAGTTCATGCAACCCAGTTATTGTGCATTCTTAGTCTGAGGTCATGCTGCAAAGATTTGATTCTACATACGTGTACACTGTATGTTTTCACTTTTCCGCCATTTCTCTGTTCTGTCTTTTCACAGGTTTTGTCCCAGATGTTCACCGGAAAAGAAGAAGAAATAACACCTGCTGCAATATTTGTTGTTTGTTTGTGTTTTGTTGATCAATTATTATATTTGTACATATTTTGTAAATAGAGAAAGATAAAGTATTGAGGCTATTAGCAAAAAAAAAAAAAAAAAAAAGACAGAGCAGACAATAAAGTATTATGAATTGTATATGGTTCTATAGAAGCACAAACATGTAAAGTGCTTTTACACGCTTTCATATGCAGACTGCTCATGCAGAATAAAGATTGTAGTCGGTATTTAACTCCAAGCGGTATCATTCTCTCGCGAGCTTGTTTTTTAATTTGAGATAGACAGGAGTGAGATTGCACACTACTGGTTGACTTGGCACGTTTGATGCATAAGCAGTGCAAGACTCAAATTTTGGTTTTGGCATTTAGCAAGAGCCTCTTACCCAAACATTCTCCCAGAGACATAAGATTATGCTCTTCAAAGGAATACCATTGCCTTATCTCTCATTGAAAAGGATTGATATATGACCTATTGATCTCATTGATCTATGACGCACTTGATATTGTCTGCGGTGTTATCGAGTCATCTTCCAAAATAACACTGTTAAGATTTTATTTGTGGCTTGATACCACTTTCTTGCTGGTTCTGACCCTGCATCCCAAAATACCCCTTCCTCTGTGGTCGTTTGCTTCATTATTTTGAAGAAAATGCAGAAACCGCTGTAAAATGCCAACTGGAGTGGAGAGTAAGCACTGTCAGAGCTGGTTGGAATACTTGCGACTTCCATTGTAATAAAGTCCTCGGGACCAGCAGTTTTCTTTCGTTATATGGAAATTTCATTGTAGCTGAATTGTAACGTACATAATGATGTAAAGGTGATAATTTTGGGACCTTAATTTTTACTTCATTGTAACAAGAATTATTTTGTTATTAACTGTTCATAATAATGGGAGTATACTGTTGTAATGTATCCAGTCACTGGTGTAATGATAGTCTGTAAAACGTATTGAAATTCTTAACAAGTCTGAAATGCGCAATATAAAAACCAGCGATTATTATTGTTATTATAAATGATTAGACAGTACCACATAGATGTAATTTCTTTGAGCTAAGTTTCGTGTTTGTCAGAGAGAGAAACAAACAGTGATAGCCTATCAATTAATCCATGTCCTGATATATCAGGCAAGCTGGTTTGATATACTGTGCAGGGTTAAGGTGGCCTCACACTATGCGGTTTTTTCTTGCGACTGCTTGCGGTTTCAAGAAGTCGCACACGGTTCTCGACCGCATGCGACTTCTTGCGACTTGGAGGCATCCGCAAGCCTTGCAATGTCCTTGTGGCTGCTGTTCAAAACATGTTCAAAACCTTGCGATCGTCTGCGGTTGCCTCTGCGAACCCTTGTGACCGGCTGAAATTTCGCAAGCCTTGCAGTCGTTGCGCTCACTCTATGCGACTCGATGATTGTGATCTGGCAACCGCAACAGATCGCAAGCACTGCGATCGAAAAAAACGCATAGTGTGAGGCCACCTTTATACATTTATGGAAGACGTGGATACTGGTATATCCTGTCAGCTGTGTGTATGTGTCACACAATTGACCAATCTGTTGACAGCCTTAAATGAAGTGATGGTCAAGATTTATGTCTGGCATGCAATATATGGTCAAGCCTACACCTAAGAGACCACTCAAGGGCAACATGAAAGGTGGCCTCTGTACCCAGGTTTGTGGCTAATTTGAATATATCATGTGATACTCTCTGTAATAGGTGTCACATAATTCTTTATCCCTTATACACTGACACCTTGATGTTACAGGCCATTACTGGTAATCTTATGTGTTTTTTCTCAGTCTCAAATGAGTGTGAAAGACAATATTTTCTTTATAATATCTTGTATGCTTCTCTTGGTTGTCAAAATTGTTTTCCTAAAAATATCTCTGTTGTGCAAGGTGCAGGAATTTGCTGAATGGATAGTCATAATCTGATAAGTATGCCAACAGTCAGAGTTCAGTGTATAGTGTGTGGCCACTTAATATACATGTGTAATGCATAACCCATGGGAGACAAATTAAGTGGCTGCTATGTGCAGGTTCCAACACTAAACTGCTCTGCAGACTTTTGGAGTAGCTGCATAAAGCAGATGGTCTGAATTGCTGTATGCACAAGTATGGTGCAAAGTAATCGCACCAGCGATCCCAACATGTGGTTCGCCCTGCGCCGGGGTTAGGTACAAAGGAACCTTGCTATGGCAAGCTGTCTTGGGATCACTTAAAATTCCTAGTTATAGCTGATATCTCGCTATGTCTGACCTTGTTATAACAAGTTTCCTCCGTGTACTGTATGATGGTACCAACCCTTTTACTCCTGCGTTGACCTATTTGTTTGTATATTCACAGTGTAAACATTCCTGTGGTGCCTCAGAAACCCAAACATTACCAAAAGAAAAACTTGTTACTGTGGACCATGTGTTGCTTGTTTCTGATGCATAGATTGGGGCATGATACTGTGCGGTCATACTGGGAGGCAAGTTTAAAGTACAGTTTTTTGTACATGTGAGAATGGCTTCATGAAATGGCATAGGTAGTTGCACAAAGTAATGTATATGCCAAAGGTAAACATGAAAACATATTCCAACATAGACACTGCAGTACAGTGATTCTATCAAAGAGAAACAAATGAGAACAAAACACAAGAATGTAATTTTAGGGTCTTTAGGCTTAGTGTCATTTTGCTGTGTACCCATTGTAAAGAACAGTCTTGGTCATTGGATATGGCAGAGGGGCCGTTTTTGTAATGGTATATGATGTATTACAACTTTTTGCTGATTTCTGGTTAGATTGTTCATTGAGATATATACAACAGGCTAGAAATTGTGCTGATTTTCTTTCTTTTTTTCCCTTTTGTGAAACAGATGCAGGCATGTAAACTCAAAAAGCATTCTGTACAGAAAAATCAGAGACCCAAGTACATGTAGCATCTTGGGTATTCTAGGCATCCCAGATTGTATGAAATTAGTGGCTTGCTGGTGTAGTCTATTTTTGGCAAAAGGAAGTATATGACATCATATCTAATATTGAGACATTATTTTAGATTATATTCCCAAAGAAATGTTTGTTACTATGAGGCTGGGTTTTGAGTGGAAACACTTCTCCTGTTTAGATATGTAGATCATGATGTCAACATGTTGAATTGATGTTAATGTAAATGACATAAATTATATTTCATTGTATATTTTAATCCTATATGAGAAGTGGCATGTATATTTCATTTGCCTCCCTTTGCGAAAAGAATGCAGGGTTGCTATTTTGATGTCATATTCACATGAATGTGATGTTTTACACTGAAAATTACTGCTTAAGGAAGTACTGTATTCCTGTCTTCAGCCACTTTGTTTTTTTTAAGTAGGGCGTCAAAAGATGGTACGTCTTGTCAACTACTTTTTAAAATAAAGACTGATTTCTTGGAAGTAGCTTTTAGAAATGATTTGTGCAAATACTCAAGTTTTCTTTGAGTTACTTTATACAAAATTGTTACAACTGCATTACATCATCTCATTGATGATTTTCAGTGCAGTGTGGTACGTTAGATGTAGAGAAATTTGCCAGCTTTAAAGGTTGTACAACTCTATATCCCTTTTGCAAATACAAAAAAAAAAAAAAAAAATTGAGTGGTTGAAGAATAATGTCTCCCAACATCATACATTTAATCTTTTCAGTGATATTCCTCGGAGCTTTTAAAAAAGAAATGGAAAAACTAACCCTGTGTCACAAAAAATATGTTCCCCTTTTGTGCCGAGAATAGTGGTTGGAATTTTCTTTTTTCTTTTTTTTTTTTTTGGGGGGGGGGGGTCTAAATAAATTCTCTGGAAATCTGTAGTATTAATTCACCCTCCGTCATAAAAAAAAAAAGTTTCCAGTTCTATTACTTTGTAGAAAGGTCTGAATTACCAACCTGTACAATATACCAGCGTGTGAAAGAAATATTATTTTCAGGGTTGCAGAAGGAACACAAGTTTCAAAGGGATTGTAAAGTTATTGAAACCAGATTATTATTGAAAACAAAACTTACATTATCATACGAGAATTGCAAGCAAATTTGAAAGTAGAATGAGGATTGTAATACAGGTGTATTTGAATAGAAATTGATTTTTCTCTAGAGACAGAAGCATTTGCAAGTTACAATGTCAAAGAAAAAGAAAAAGAGGTGTCAGATGTCATGCCTTGTTGTAAGTGGAAATTGAATCATAACTGACCAGTGGACCTCTGCAAAACCAAACGGACATGTAATCCCATATTACTGACTTGGCATAATTAGTCCTAAGAAAATGTCACTATTTACATTTGGGGTAGGTATGCAGGGGCGGATCCAGGAATTCCGTAAAGAGGGGGTGCATTTACAAATTAAGGGGGGTGCACGCACCCCTCCCTCCATTTGTTCTTTTTCTTTTTTTTTTGTTTCAACAAAAAATAAAGGCAGGGAGGCGTGCGCCTGGTGCGGTCCTCTCTGGATCCGCCATTGGTATGTAGAAAGAAGAATTATGAAAATGTGCAAACCCTGTAATGAGAGAGAAGTTCTCTGTGGAGTCTGAAATGCATGTGCTAGCTATCATGACACAAAATCGTACAGATGGAGTGACTTACAAACAATATTGTTCATAGATTTCCTGTATTTTATGGTTGAGATGTTCATTAAAATATATTATGAGCTACAGAAATGACTTGGACCAAGTTGTGCTCATTCCTTTGAGTGAGTGATGTTGGATGTATCAACTACATAGAGGATGCTGCACACAAATGTTCACACATTTTGTGTACATTGTATTCAGCGTTTGTTATGCCCTGCCTTCACTACCAAAGGGCCTTATGAAGTGTTAAAATTTCCATGCGACACAACATTGAAATATTGCAGGTAACAATGTGTTCTATACATGACCAGTGGATATATTGCGTATTGGGGAAAACTTCCCCAATGTGTCCTCTTAAAACTCTGAGAAGTATTATAAAGCACATGTGGATTGAGTGAATGTAGCACCATCAGTAGAACACATCAGTGAAAGTTTGAGGAAAGTCAGACAATCTGTTCAAAAGTTATGAATTATTTAAGTTTCTGTGTAGTCACTGCTGGCTGAGAAGACTACATGATGTCACATGTGTAAAGCGATATAAGGAAAATATAAACAGAATCCCCAGAAATATTCTTTCTTTTTTGAAAAGCACACATTCCCTTGACATGTTACTGACATATTATTCCACCTGCCTTATGAAAGAGGCAAGTCAAGTGCTCTTTTATCATGCAAGAAAAGATATGTTGATTTTTCTTTATATTTTTTCTATATTGTTCTACGCATACAACATTACAAACAGAAATACATAGTCTTCTCATCCAGCGATGGCGATAATGAAACTTCAAATCGTAATAACTTTTGGATGTATGGTCATTTTCCCTTTAACTTTCACTGATGAGTTCTGGAGTACAAATATTGCTGCATTTTCTCTGTACACTCATAATTATTAAGGTGAACTTGTCTTTTAATTGATATAGCTACATACATTTACATTGACTGGACTGAGGTACAATTACTTAGTACAGCTGTATGTGTATACTCTAAAAGTGTATAACAGTGGAAGACATATAACGCCGCATGGTTGCGAATGCACAGACCTCTTTTTTAACATAGGGGATATGCTTTTTGTTTCAGTCCATATTGTGACCAATGACAAGATTTAGGGTTGAAGTGCAGTGAAGTTAACTCGATAAACCCAGTGAAATCAAACAGATTGGTAATAAGTTCATACAAACCAATGCCAGTTATGAAGGTAGGCCTAATGTTTAGACGAAACTATGAAACTGGTCGGAGTGACCTACACTGATTAATGAGGTGATATCTTTACCCAAAATACATAATGAAGCGAGTAAAAGCTTGATTCATTGAAAAATGTTGCATATTTTGCCAGATTTCTGGTGTTAGGGGACCCAAGACTTCACCAGAAGTGGTTAGAAAGACCTTTCCTCTAGGCTGGTCAGTCCCGCACTTCTAAAAAAAAAAAAAAAAAAAAAAAAAAAAGCATTTCACATCGCCTGTGCTCGCCAGAGTATGCATTACTGAGAATGGAAGTAAATGTTAGCATGTACACTACAATAATGATTGGAAATCCCTACAGTAGTGACATGTAATTATACAGGCACCATCATGATTACTGGTATGTTACCGAGGGTTTTTTTTTTTTTTTTCAGAGAACAATCCAGATGGGCATAATAATGTAATATAACCGGATTTCTCCAGTTATTGTGTGGGATCTTTTTTGGGTAAGTTCGCGGACACCTCACGCAGACTCACAAGGATCACATCATATCGCATCATCACGTAGAGAAAGCATCAATAATTCACCGAGATGACAATCGAAGTGCGTGCGAAGAAGAACTTTATTACCGTACTCGCCAATCCGGCTACCCGTCAGGACCAGTCGCCTGACACGATGCACCACTGTATCGCCGCACGAATGGCCGATACACACAGCGTTACAAGACTTTAGTGTACAATACACTACAAAACCACGGGGGGACTCCGCGGACACGTCCGCCCCCGACGAGCGTCAGCTCACCACTCCTCGCTCCTTCTGCCCGAGCGAGAGTATAACCACGTGCGACCCGTGACCCCCATCGAAACTCATACGGTCATGGGGTCACCGCACGCCCCCTACGTCTTAACCAGACGTACCAGAGACACCAACTTCCGTGCTCTAACCTCATTTCATTACACAGCCCCTCCCTAAGACTAGTCAGTCCCTTGACTAGGGCAACTCGGGCTTTACATAAACAATGAAATGACCAAAACCGGATACTACAATCCCGTATCCCACACAAACAGAAACATAAACAATAACGCGAGAACAACATTTTTACATAAACTTCACAAATTACTTAAGCGTATAAAGCACATTTACCTATTCTTACATGCTAAAACAACCAAGTGTATGACATACATACGCGAAACACTGGTTCGCAACTTTGCATTTACATGTATTTACATAACTTAATAAACACACAAAAAAAGATGTGAAAACCGCATCATTACTGAACAAGCGAGGTATTTATCACTAGGCCTATGCATCATTGTCTCCCGCCTAGCTTACAAAACGAACGCAGAAGTTACCTTCCAAAAGTATAGCTTTTCCGATAGTTTACATTGTATTTACACGTATTTACACCAAAAAATAAAAAATAAACAAAGCTCTCTTAATAGCAGTCCACATTTTAAAGACAAATATAACACTGTAGCGTCATTTGGTAAGTCGTTGCGCCTTCCGCTAGGGTTCCCGTCCTGCACTCCAACCATAGCGTCTCCGGAGAATTCCTTGCGCCGTCCCGCTTGGTGTACCAGATATCCTTATCGTAAGTTATCTCGCAGACCACATGACAGATATGACAATACGTCACTGCTGGTTTTACCTGTCGAAGTAGCACGTGGCGTTGCAGGTATGGTGCACCTATTGCAGGGATCCCGCAGTTTCCTACATTATATACATTAAGTTGCGGCTGTACACGAGTCACTACAATCACCTGGCGCTCTACCCAGCATCCCTGATACGAGTCATCGTATCGCTGAGGAGAGTTTCGCTTCCTTGGTTGATTGCGTCGGAGATCAGTATGGAAAACGTCGGAGAAATGGATTCATCTTTGCCGGTGTGCGAATCGATAGGGTCAGACTCTGGTCGAACGTCTGCAGCTTCGTTGAGGAACTTCCGAGATGCATGGTGCCAGGAGAGCATGACGATCCAGCTCCTGCAAAGGAGCATCAACACCTCCACCAGCCTCGATCCACGACTGCAACAACGGCTCGCCAAAGCACAGTTTCATTCGATCCACGTGCACACCGCTTTTCTTTCCGATGTTTTCTCTTGTGTTCGGCAGGTCACGTCCGACAACCTTCCTACAACCAGGAACGGACCTTGTCATTTCCGTTGTCATGATGTGTAGCAACGCAGAATTGCATTAAAATGCACCAGCGAACAGAATTTCAGTCTGATCGTGAACTTTAGTCATGCCTGTGAAGGCATAGCAGGCATTCGATCTGACGGCACTTCTAATGGCACTGCAGGCATAGCAGGCATTCAATGTGAAGGCACCGCTGTCACTGCAGGCGCTACTATTTCTCTTAGCAAGGCGCTACTACTTCTCTTGGCAGGCGATACTATTTCTTCATTTTCTTCAGGCGCAGAGTCTATTAAAATAATGCAGGCGCCTTCGGCCTGCAGGCGCCTTTCGCCTGCAGGCGCTCTTCACTGCAGGCGCCCTTCCCTGCAGGCGCCCTTCCCTGCAGGCGCCCTTCCCTGCAGGCGCCCTTCCCTGCAGGACGAAATATACGCAAGATGTATTTACTGATCCAGCCTCACCCTGCAGGCAATGAAAAGTATAGTAGGCATTCGTAACGAGGGCACTACTATAGCACTGCAGGATAAATCCTCTCTCCTCTAATTTATTAATGCAAAACAATTTTACATTAACATGATTTAGCAGTCACCTGGTCCACGAAACCCATCCCGACGCTGCCACCAATGTAATATAACCGGATTTCTCCAGTTATTGTGTGGGATCTTTTTTGGGTAAGTTCGCGGACACCTCACGCAGACTCACAAGGATCACATCATATCGCATCATCACGTAGAGAAAGCATCAATAATTCACCGAGATGACAATCGAAGTGCGTGCGAAGAAGAACTTTATTACCGTACTCGCCAATCCGGCTACCCGTCAGGACCAGTCGCCTGACACGATGCACCACTGTATCGCCGCACGAATGGCCGATACACACAGCGTTACAAGACTTTAGTGTACAATACACTACAAAACCACGGGGGGACTCCGCGGACACGTCCGCCCCCGACGAGCGTCAGCTCACCACTCCTCGCTCCTTCTGCCCGAGCGAGAGTATAACCACGTCACGTACTCACTTCAACGGCCACAAGCCGCGCGCGGCCATTTTGTCACCCCAAATTCCACATTTTCATGCGCTTACCGTCTCTCTCTTATCATGCATAAACATTTCCCCTCGTCGATCAGCCAATCAAATGTTTGATCTGAAATAATCGCCAATATCTTCCTCGTGTCATACTCATTCTAACAATGCCAATTTCATGAATAAAATATCAATCCAAATATTTTAAAAAGTCATTCAAAAATTCCTGTTTCCTATCAATTTGATCTTCAAAAAATTTAAGGGTTTTTTGGTTGATTGATTAAAAATTATTCAAAGTTTTTTGCTGAAAATCATTAATATAATTTTGATATTTATTATTTTCTCTTCAAATTGGCCATTCAGTTTGCAAGTCTAATTGGGTAGAACTTTTTTTACGTGTGTCTGAAGTTCGGCAACAAATAAACAGAGTTTCCATCGTTTTTGACGTCGTGACCGTTTTTAGTCAATTTTTGAACATCCATGTGACGCTGAAGTGTAATTCTTCGTACCTCTTATACAGTACGATATTACCGATGGCTTTATCTGATTGTTTTAGTTGATTCGGAGAAATAATCTTGATTAGAGTGATCTTCAACTGAGTTTAAAAGCAGCATAATCGTGTTTTGATCGGGACACGCATCTGGAGTACGCCGGTGCCGTTGGGGCGACGTGCAGGTGAGTTTCCGTTCGCATTCGATGTGAGCGTGGTCCCATGCCGTACTATGCGCGTAGTGTACGCGTCAAAAACCACCAACACAACTTGTAAAAAATATTAAAAATTCACTTTTATGTATTACGACGCATTTGCAGGTCATCTTGTCTTATTATAATATTCTGAATCGCTACCAATCATTTTGTAAGTGTTTGATCCCTAACTTTGACACACAGTTAGCTTTTCAAATGTGTGTGATGATATCTCATCTGATTAGATATGAACATCACATTGACACATTGTTATGAATATATCATCATATTGACCTTATCTACAGTGCTATACCCATAGGCGTTGGGACTTTTTTTTTTTTTATAGGGGGGGGGGGGAATTATTTTTTTTTTTCCCCTGCGCCAGCTCCAGTGGTCATGCTTTTAAGTTTTAATGCATGAGGCAAAGGGGTGTCGTATCTTTGCGTACCCGGTACCGGTAATACGTGTACATGCATGTTGGCTTTCATCCGCAGGCTGCAGGCATGCTGGATGATTACGCTGAAAAGTAAAGTAAATAATAAAGATTTTTGAAAAAAGTTCTGGAGCCCTGATTTTTTTTTTTTTTTTTTTTTTTGGGGGGGGGGGGGGGGGGCGCTGTATTTGTACAGTAACTACATAAAAATTCAAAACAATATTTAAGTAGTCAGTATACTGCTTTGGTATTTTCCTGCCAGATGTACACAGACTTGATCTGCATAATCATGAAATATCAATATTCAGTCTCGTTCGCATTCAAATTAACATCCTTTATAGACAATATTATTATTGTATGGATACTTGAGAATCACTCATTGTTGGTTCAAACTAGATGATGAACAACATGCACCCTGGAGCAAGTTTATTTAGGTACCTGTATCTCCTCAGTCCTTTAAATGAAATTTGATATCTGCATTTTTGATGTACTTAAGTGTATTTGCAATGTATATTAGGTGCAATTCTACTGCGAGAAACTAAAGGACCATCACCTGAGTCGGTGAATGCTCAGCCGATTTCTTCTTGGTTGTCTTCTCTGCTGCTTTCGAAGCAGCCATCACGATAACAATAGATGCAGTACGTAGTGAGTCAGAGATTAGTGTTTGATTCATCAAGCAATTACAGTCTATTGTCTTTCTCTAGTTTCAGTAATCATAGATTTCCTTTGCATTCACTCATTGTTTGATCACTTTACTTTTTCCTGTTTCTGTGATAGGAAGCTGGGTTCAAAAAGATCCATTGTTCTTCGACTGATCAGAGATCAAGCTGGAGCTCGTCTGTGAGGGAGAAACGTCTCAGGTTGCTCCTTATGTTGTTAAGGTGGGAGTACATTGCTTCTCCCCCCTCGCTCACCCATGAGGCCAAGCCCAGCTCCCCAAAGCTGGTACCACGGGATAATGTTGTCTTCGACAATGTTGAGTTTTAATTTTCAAAAGGTGTAGTTCAGTTTTTGTGAAGTGATAAGGGAAGGTCACATACTGGCTTAGGCTTGGGTATTAGATTATAAAACATCTGACTTCTGTTGAGTTTTAATGTATAAGCTATTTATTTCACATACATAATTTCTTTGTGATTTTATCACTAGATTGGGAAGTTAGCAAGAGTTTAATTTTAGAATTTTAGTAATGTTTCTTTAACTATGAATAGACAAATATTGGAAAGGGAAATTTTATGAAGACTGACTCGTGAAGATATACCCCCCCCCCAGCAAAATACATGTATATAACTTATACAGTACTAATGAAAATGACAGCATGTATCTACATTACACTGACAATGGTATACATGTATATCCTATGTTCTGTCCCCCCTCAAAAGTAAAGGAAATAATCTATACATAACACTGCAACAAAGAGCCTATTTAAAAGTAATTTGTATGATATATTTTATATATGAATTTATAGTTTATGTTGTTATTAATTACAAGCTTATATTAATTATTGTAATAAACAGAAAAAAATACATTGCCTGTCCTAAGTTGCCATCCTTGAGAATTGCTGTTTTGTTTGTGGATTTTGCTAGCCTATCATTTCTTTTACAACTTTGGCTGCCATTGCCTCTGTTTGAGATGGTGTGAGGTCATTGCATGTGTTTCATGTTTTTTTATGATACTGGTGATCGTGGAGTGCTGCAACAGTAATCACCCATGTGTGTTTTGAAATTGATGATGCTTTTTAGTGGGGTCACCCTTGTTTTTTTAGTGGGGCCACCCTTATTTTTTTTCCATGGCCAGTGAACATACACTGCATATACCAACATGAGGATCTTGCTCCCGATTGACAACATTTGTGGGCATTTTTTTCGAGAGAATTCAATTCAATTCAGTTCAATTCAAGTAAAGTCAATTCAATTCATTTTTAACCGTCCAATAAAAACATCACAAGAAATTCAGTGCTGGATTTTTACATATAAATGACAAAACAACAAATACAATATGTACATAGAGAGAAGAAAACAACACGAAATAGTACATGATAAATAGATAAACAACCGAACACGTATGCAAAGTCAAACTGAAAAGAACAATCGTATGAAAACATGGCATGAAAACTGGCTCCATTGGCATGAAAAACTGTAGACAGAAAGATCCGTCTGTCTGGAGGAGTCTTTTATTTATCTACATTATTTATTTTATTTTATTCTTATTTATTTATTCTTATTTATTTATTTATTTATTTATTTATTTTTGACGTTAACGCTATCCTGGGGATCCGTGGTAACCAGACGCAGTCTCCACGGAACGTTTCCCTGACGACCAGATGCAGACCAATCTTTCGGTCAAGAAAAACTCCAGACACCTTCCCTGTTACTGCGTTCCCAAACTCTACCCCCCCCCCCATGTCAGCCAGTGATGCGATAAACTGAAACAACTCAAATCAGCTTGCCCTAACATACAACACAGCATCCAAATTAATCCATACAAAACAATATCAGTGATTATATCATTATATAAATTTCTTTCCAATCCCACCAATATTGCACATAATCACTTTACAAATTGTGAGATATAATGATAACGAATAATCATTGCAGTTGTGCGTCAGGAAAAAAAAATATGTATATATATATATATGTATATATATATATATATATATATACATTGTATATATTTATATATATTGTATATAAAGGGAGGATAAGCGGTAGAGAGGAAAAAAAACAAAGAGAAAGAAAAAATAAAGGAAAGGAAGCAGAGGTAAATAACATACGTACAGTATATCAATCATCATTGCTATGACATCATAGATCCAAAAACTGTAAAATCCCAAGATGAGGTGATGATGATAATGACCAGTCAATGTCAATGACTAAAAAGACAAGATTATGATGGTAAAGCTGATAATGAAGGAGGCGATAATGTTGTCGTGCAGATGATAATGATGATGATGATGGAGTTCATTATGATGGTGGTGATGAAGGTGATGGTCATAATGATAATAATGGAGATAAAAACACAGGATTTTCAGAATTTTTTTTTTCTGTTTTACAGTATCGCCCATCCCATCCCATCCCAACAACTTTCCAGTCCATGCAAAATAAATCACCACATATTTACACCCGAGACAGATGGTCCCGATGGACATCCAAGCCTGTGTTAACACGGGCATGCATGGTGATATAAAGTCAATCAAAAAAAAAAATCTGCCCAATTAGACTTGCAATTGGAATTACAAAGTCAAAGAATATGAATCACTGATCAAAGAAAACACAAAAGGCACTATGGAAAAACTTTGGTTAATGTTTGAAATACGTTCAAAAATTGTAAAATAAAATGACTAAATATTGTGGAAAATACGCATGGGACTAACTGCGTTGGCGATGTGTTGAGACAGTGAAAGAAAGAGGGCTTGATTAACGTAATTTCATATTGTCACCATTATCTGTATGACAAAGGACGATGAGGGGTCTTTCATTTTTCATAAATCCACTTTTTTGGACAATGTGACATTGAGATTATTTCAAAATTGCCGCCGAAAGGTAGTTCTCGATTTTTTACCCTAGTGAAAGCTGTACAGGAAGTGCGATTAATTAAATCGGCCGAAAGTGATCAGCGCCCCCACTCGTTGTCAGAGCGTACAGTGAGACAATATGGCAGCGCGCACGCTGTGTCCTTGAACGCGTACAGTAGGTGAGTACGTGACGTGCGACCCGTGACCCCCATCGAAACTCATACGGTCATGGGGTCACCGCACGCCCCCTACGTCTTAACCAGACGTACCAGAGACACCAACTTCCGTGCTCTAACCTCATTTCATTACAATACTATAGGTGACATCAACTTTGGTGCATGTGAACTTCAGGTGAAGGAAAACAATGAATAAGTAGCAAATAAGGTGTTTTTTTTAATCTCTCTTTATTCCCTGATTTAGAGTCCCTTTTCATTAAATACCTCCACAACTTGAACTGCACAAACGAATTATCCACAAAACAAAAGGATCCATTTAGCATTGAATGTCATCTCTCTACGTTGTTATTGCATCACCTTCATTCCTTCAGCAGAATAAAATACATGTACATATCCACACCAAATTCAAGCTGGCCTTGATACATATACGTGTAGTAAAATCAAAGAAATTGTTTGGGTTTTCAGCAAAATCATACCCTGATTGAGGAAATTATGACACTTTTAAAGTTTTGCATGTTTCTGGCAAAACTTTGATGTTAGTTGTGCACAACATTGATCCAAATTAAATTGACAGATATCATGGTCTCATCATATATAAATTATATCTCCTCATGACCTACCCAAGAATGTTCACAGAACTTCCTTTTTTTGTATTATTCAAGATTGAAAGTAACAAAACAAAAAATACTCTTTTCCTTTTTTGTTGTTGTTGTAGCAAGAACATTTAAGACTAAGAAGAAAACCAAAGAAAAGGAAAGACGAAATGATTTAGAATGAAGAGTAGATCATGTGTTCAACTTTTGAATCCAAAATGATAAAAAAGAATGGGAAAAAAAAAATCGAAGGGGCTTGTCCGGGAATCGAACCCGGGGCCTCTCGCACCCAAAGCGAGAATCATGCCACTAGACCAACAAGCCTCATTGAGTGTGACATGGCTACATTTTTATTATATACGAAATATTCAGTTCCTGGGTTCCCATGTTTTCTTTAGCAGCAGGATTAGTTCATGTTCCTTTTGGGGGTTCTTAGCTTTCTATGATAAATATTTCTGTAATTGTAACGGAAAATTAACATCCTTCAAGGGATTATGTTCATTCAGATCTAGAAGAAAAAAATTATTGATTCAATATGTATCAATAGATCTTATGCAATCTGTGCTCTAAAAAAAAAAAAAATTGTTATATATGAATTGCAGCAAGTCATCAAAAACACCCTATATTTTGAATGGATCAACCTTCACACATCTCATGTACACAGAGATAGAGATCAGTGGAGCATACTCAGGGGCCCCCGGAACGTGTGTAGGATAGGAGCCATGCGCCTCCAGTGAGTTGCATGCAGTGTGAATGCTGTTTGCAGCTAGCCAGCTCACCGACCGTGCTTGGCCAGTTTGAGTTGGAGATAATCTCATGAATATTCAGTTCGGGGATCATCATCGCCGGGGAAATCATGGCGAACCATCGGAGGATCCATCCTTTTCACAACAAATGCGGAACATTAATTTCACTAAGTGATGGCGATAAAACAGCTCGTCGTAACGATTGTAGGCAAGAATTCAACAATGGACTTGTGTTTAGTAAACGTCCATTAAGAGATGGAGAAATTTTTGAAGTCAGAATTGACGAAAAGGTTCGTATCATTATTTTTATCACCTCTGACCTTCTCCGTGCTATTTAGTCAACTAAGAGAATTAGAACAGTCATCACAGTCCCATATATTGGAGATAGTGTAAGCTGACCTCTGAGCTGAGGTCATCAAAGCTGATCTCCACCAGCTCCATCGAACGGTTAGTGTTATGTTTGGAACCTCCAAGATTAGAATGTGATGTGTGGTGAAAGTTCAGCTCAACGTAAGGTGCATGCAGATTTGAGGATATGGATCTCGGGTTTCTTACAATTTTGCTACTCTGGATACAGTATTCCCAGTAAATTTAGAATCAGAAACATGAGAAAATTCATTTTATTTTTCACATTGTCACTTAATGTCAGTTTATGCCATGCCCATGTCCATGTGTCTGATCAAAATTGATTCTTGAATCTTTAGACTTTGGTTTTAGTTTGGAAGCCACTAAGCTGGAAAGAGCAATGTATTTGATTTGAAAAGTTAGGTCATGATTTATGGTTTATATGTCATGACTTCGCTTTGTATCCACACACACATAACACTAGTTGGATGTACATTTATATAATGTAGGCTATGACATGCGATCTTGAGAGGCCCTGATCTCTGCACGCAGCAGTCTAAATCTTTGTGACATTTTGCTGCAAGTTGACCAGTTGTAATGTCATTAACTCTTTATGCAGCAATACGAAGCTCTCTGATACCTTTAAGCCAATCTGAAAAGTTCCTTCGGGCAAAGTGACAAGTTACCTGGACGAAATGAATGAAGATGAGAATTTACTTATTTGGCCTAAAATGGTAGCAGTTTGTGATTTTTCAAATTGAAATTAGTTGATTTTTTGTTGCTAGATCCGTTGTGGTCCAACTAGTGCCAGAAGTGCGTACAGTCCTATTTCTTCCTGTCATCTTATACCCCTTTCATAAACTCAATTACCATTATGAGAACAACATCTGCATCAGTTGTAACTAGCTGTTACTAAATACAATCTGTTTGATGCAAAAAACAAAAACAAAAACAAAACAAAAAATGAGTTCAGTTTTGCTCATTTAAAGCATCATATTCATCACAGTTTTGCAAGTTGGAACATGGACTAGAAATGCCCTAAATGAAAGAAAGTTTCTCCCATCTTGGGGCTTTGCCTTTCTCTTAATGCAGGTTGAAACTTGGAGTGGGTCGATCGAGATTGGAGTCATATCTCTGGACCCAGAAAACCTTGAACTGCCTGCTAGTGCCACGGCCCTGTGCGAGGGCTCCTGGATTCTGTCGGGATGCACAGTGTTGCGTAACAGCGAGTCAATCCTGGATGAATACAGCTGCGACCTTGACGCTTGTGCAATCGGAGATCGGATCGGTGTGCAAAGGACACGTAGTGGAGAGCTCCATATCCATTTGAATGGAGTCGATAAGGGTATTGCAGCATCCAATGTGCCCAGGAAACTCTATGCTGTGGTGGACCTGTACGGGAAGTGCACAAAAGTGACAGTTATCAGCTCACAGAGGAGAGGTAAAACTGTGATGTCTGTCAAAATCATTGCATTTGATGTCTCAAAATAGCAATTATTGTCCATTTATATGTAATCCTGTTCTTTTTATATCACCACACTTTGACCATATACAGCTATAATGTAGACTTTGTTGTAGACAAAGTTATGATCAAAACCTGATTTATGAATACATGCATAGCAAAGTATTAAAAATCCTGTATAAATGCTTCCAGTACCAGATAATGTAAGATCTGTCAAAACCAACACCTTCCACTCAGTGTGCAGTTCACATGGTTTTCCTGTTTTGAGAAGAAAATAAACATGCTGAAATTTGGTTGCCTGTTATGATAGGACTTTGTGTGATTTATTCTTTATCTTTTCTTTTTCTTTTCTTTTTTCAGAGAGGAAATAGATCTCGGTACCTATCATGACATCGGGGTTAAAGATGAATGCAACTTATCAAGCATTTGATTCAATTTTGACAAATAATCACCCATAGAATAACAAGATGAACGCTTTAATCAGTCAGAAAATCCCAGATACTGATTTCTTTGACATTTGAAAGCTACCTCAGAGCTGCGATCTTTTTCACATAACTGTTTCTGAGCATTACATTTTGGAGTGAATATCCAAATAGTTGTGATATTATATGCAACTGAGTTTCCTATGAAATCAAAATTGTTTAATACAATTTTGAATAATTGCTATTGTTAGCATACAACCTTTTAACTCAGGGAGGGTGGTAAACATATTTCCTTTTTGGGTGTTTTTTGGCACTTTTTCAGTAAGACACAATTAGATCCTAATACATTTAAGTATCCCCTTCCAGCAAATCTTTGAATTGAGTTTACCATGTATTGCTTTTTTATCAATGGGTGTGAGATTCAAATTCTTAATATGAACATAAAATGAAAGATGGATGGGGGAGGGGCATTTTCAAAGAAACTCCAAACGTATGGCACAGCTATTTTGATCGCCTTTAATGAATATTTATATAAACATGATGGATGATTGTTCTGATGGTTATTCATGTTTGTCTGTTTTGTGTTGTTTTGTTTTTGTAAATCTTGGAGGACTGTATGCCAGTGAAGGCATGGTATCAAACCAAGAACTGGAAGGTTTGGACTCCTCCCATGACACTGACACGGACACAGATGATACATATGGGAATTGCATTGAAATGGGACCCATTGAGGATGATGACGATGAAGAGGAAGATGAAGACGAGGAGGAGGATGAAGAGGAGGATGATGAGGATGAGGAAGACGACGATGACGACGATGAAGAGGAGGAGGAAGAAAGTTCGGTGGACGACGAGGACAATGACAGCTGCGATGATGGCGACAATGAAAATGACGAGGACATGAACAAGATCGAGCAGGACTCGGACAGTTCGGAGTCTGGAGAGCCGGTGGCCGTCGCCTCGGCATCGCTGAATTCGCCGCTCTGCTTCCACTCTCGGCACGGCACGATGATCCGCCTGAAGAATGCACAGAAGACAGCCGAGAGGACGAATGCAATGGATGAATTCAACAATGGTGTGGTGATCACCAGCAGGCCTCTAAGAAGCAATGAAATCTTTGAGGTGAGTGGTAATGAGTAGCTACAAACGTAGTATATCATTAGGTGAAAGAGATTACTGTATACGCCATCAGCAATTTTAATTTTTCTAGAATAGGGACTTCAGACTATTTTGCCAATGGTTAAATTTGCGATTGTAGTGTACAGTGCTGAATGGAAAAATGTATGCTTGTACTTCACATTCATGTCTGGATCAGAGGTAGTACAGTATGTTGGCGTGTATTTGAATTTGCAAATAGCATGTGACTCGCGAAATTTGCAAAAATAAAAACCTCACAAAATATTCGGTGTATACAGTAGTTCTCATTTATAAAGCATACTACTGTACATGCAAAAGTGACATACAGTGTAATGTGTATATTTACATTGTACCAGTATGATCTCCTCCTGTTTACGACCTCCACAAAATTTGTTTGCAAGAGCCAGCTGTCCTCCAGTGTGTCTTGCAACAATTTTATTTAGTGATGTATGCACACTTGGTGTTTTGTTTGTTTGCTTGTTTTTTAGATTCTTGATATTCACCTGTTTTTGGTATGGAGTGTGTTTAAAAGGAAACCATACAGTGTCGTGTGTATGGCTTCAGTGGTGACATTGTGTAGAGCTGCTCTCAGCCAATATTGTAAAATCTTGAATTGGCCAAAGTCAACAAGATTTGTAGTAGTGGTAAATTGGACTTGTGGCTGCTTTTATTTGAGCACACAATATATTTTTTTTGATTGTTTAGGAATTGTCAAAGATTGAGGCTGCATGTTGCAAGTTTATGATATTCTGATATAATATCTTTAGTGATATTAAGAGTGCATTTGCGTATTTCATGCTACTTTGGCTAGGGCAAATTTTAAAATGCGCAAAAATCTTTTCACAATTTTCTCTGCACATTTTGAATGGATTGACAACTGCACAGCACGAATTCAAGAAACCATGAGTGTGTTTTTGAGCAGCTCAGCGGGAAAAATCAATCGTGCAAAAATATGAACATCATTCATCATGACAAAACTGTTTGTATGCTTTAGTTATTGCTATGTCTGGCAAGCTTGGGGTGGAGAGCAAGTTTCCTGTTTACCAATTTTGAATGCAGCATACACCATTTATAGAAAGGTACTGTTATGCTTAATATTTACATGTACATCAACATGATACATTTTCATATGCTTGTTTCAAAATCAGTCTACTGTAAAAGTGGAAATTTTCGCGGTATCGAAATTTTCGCGCATTTTTGCACAACCAGAAACTAGCTCGAAAATAAAAGCATGCGAATAATTTTGCTTGCCATGTGTTCCTGTGCGTGATGTCTTGATTCTGCAGATATAAAAACATTCAAAACTCTCCTCACCCAGCCAAGCGCGAAAAATTAGTCGCACGAAAATCTCCACTTTTACAGTATCTGTAAACATACAATATAATAGAAATAGATCTTTCTTTTCCTACAGCCTTGTAACAAAGCTTTTCAGTCACCTTTTTCCTCCCATTAAGTTCTCTAGACAGGAATTTACTTACAATAGTTGTCGCTAGGTAGGGCAAGCCTCTGGCAAGCTTTGTAGTGGTTAAGGGCAACTTTTGCGAACAAAACATGCCTAGACTTTAAAACATTAGCAAAACAGTCTGTTTGAGAAGTATTTCCATATTGACACCTGACGGTGAAAATCACTTTCAGTTACATGTTTCCAAGATGACATTAACAGAACTGCCAAGTATCCCTGATTCTGGAGGCATCTCCTTGAAAACTTGATTTCTTTTCTAGTCTCTGATTTATGTATTACATACCCATTGAGATGCATGTACCATGCAATTACCTCCCTGATTGCTCTATGGAATCTCCCTGAATTTACTGTGTCAATGTTAGCAGCCCTGCGATGAAAATGGGAAGGGGAAAACTTTAAGCGTCAATACTGTAATTGATTTAAGCATTAACAATTCTTGAATGATGACTCCTCTTTTGTAGCAGTAGCATTTTTTAAGATAACATCAAAATATTGCAAGTGCTTAGACTATACTATGTGTAATACATTGAAGCTGAAGACAAGCCTTTTACCAACTACATTGTATGTTCCGTGTTCAGGCAATAATTGTATTTCCCAATATATATTATACAGAGGTCTGTATGTTACACAGCATCAGCCGCCACTGCCATTTCATGCAATGTGAGTGTATGTACTTGACTGCACTTCTAGCCATGTTTCTCGATAGATTTTATTCTAATTCAGGATGAAGATGGGATGTCATCAAAAAACATCTAGCCACCTGTAACTTTTGATGATAGCACCCTTGTTTAGATGATCTTTTTTTTTTTTTTTTTTTTTTTTTTTTAGGGTCTCCTTGTCTGTACTGGCCCTATATCTTGACCGATTTCATTCAGGTTTTGTACAGAGGTGTATCATCATCAAATCTTTTATCAGTTGTTTCACCATGCTGCCCTGAGAATGTTCCACCCTGTTAGTGGGTCAAGGGCAGCCATCATACTTGTGTACATACACATGCTGTACCATCCACATTTCTTGATGATTTTTTTTTTCACTCATATCTATAAAATCTGCATCATAGTGAAATTTAGACCCCTGATGTCTCTGGTAATGCTGTTCCCATTGTTCTGCCTTTTATAAGGTCAAGGTCATATCTTGGTAGGTATCTTATGTGTGCCATACAGGACTTGATGGACATAGTTTAAATTTTGTACTCAGGTGTACATGATGGTCAAATGTAGGCTCCTGCTTATTTTGGTGATGTTGCCTCAGTGCTCCTTTTTTTAGCTCACCTGAGCCAAAGGCTCAAGTGAGCTATTGCGATCGCCCTTCGTCCGCCGTGCGTCGTGCGTCGTCCGTCGTCGTGCGTAAACTTTTTACATTTTCATCTTCTTCTTGAAAACCCCAAGACTGATTTCCATCAAACTTGGCAGGTAGCATCCCTAGGGGGTTAGGAACTCAATTTGTTCAAATGGGCACCATGCCCCACCCAGGGGGCCCCCAGGGGGGCCCAAACCCCCCAAAATTAAGGAATCTGTAAAAATCTTCTTCTCTAGAACCAGAAGTGATAGAGCTAAGTTAATACTATGAGTTAGTACATTGATGACTGTAGTTTCAAGTTTGTTCATGGCAGAATCAGGGGTGCCCCCCTTGGGACCCAGGGGAGGGGGGTGGGGAGCGGTCCTAATGGGGCCTAAATTGTACATTTTCATCTTCTTCTTGAGAACCCCATGACCCATTTTCACCAAACTTGGCAGGTAGCATCCCTAGGGGGTTAGGATATTAATTTGTTAAAATGGGCACCATGCCCCACCCAGGAGGCCCCCAGGGGGCCCCAAACCCCCCAAAATGAAGAAATCTTTAAAAATCTTCTCTAGAATCAGAAGTTATAGAACTAAGATAATACTATGAGTGAGTACATTAATGACTGTAGTTTCAAGTTTGTTCATAGCAGATCCAGGGGTGCCCCTCTTGGGGGTGGCGGGGGGGGGGGGGGGGGGGTCCAAATGGGGGCCTGAATTGTACATTTTCATCTTCTTCCTGAAAACCTCATGATGGATTTTCGTCAAACTTGGCAGGTAGCATCCCTAGGGGGTCAGGATCTCAATTTATCAAAATGGGCACCATGCCCCACCCAGGGGGCCCCAGGGGCCCCCAATCTCCCCAAATTAAGGAATCTTAAAAAATTGGGGCCCTTTTTTTTATTGTACATTTTCATCTTCTACTTGAGAATGCCTGGTCAAATTTTAGTAGAGCTGTGAATAATTTAGATTAGTGACTGCGTGAAAGGTGAACCTGCGATACTCAGGTGAGCGCTAGACCCGCGGGTCTCTTGTTTAGCTAACCTGAGCCGAAGGCTCAAGTGAGCTACTTTATTGCGAATCGTTCTTTGTCTGTCGTCCGTCATGCGTAAACTTTTTACATTTTCATCTTCTTCTTGAAAACCCCTTGATGGATTTTCACCAAACTTGGCAGGTAGAATCCCTAAGGGGTTAGGATCTCAATTTGTTCATATTGGCACCATGCCCCCAAAATTATGAAATCTTTAAAATCATCTTCCCTAAAACCAGTTAAGTGATAGAGCTAAGTTGTAAAGCCTATAGATGAGCTAGTACATTGATGACTGTAGTTTTAAGTTCGGTCATGGCAGATCGAGGGGTGCCCACCCCTCTTTCCTCTTGGGGCCCAGGGGAGGGGGGTGGGGATGCCCAAATGGGGGCCTAAATTGTACAATTTTATCTTCTTCTTGAAAACCCCATGATGGATTTTCACCAAACTTGGCAGGTAGCATCCCTAGGGGTATAGAATCTCAGTTTGTTCAAATGGGCACCATGCTCCCCCTGGGGGTCCCAGGGGCCCACCCCCCCCCTTTAAGGAACCTTACAAATCTTCTTCCCTAGAACCAGAGGTGATAGAGCTAAACCTCAGGAGTAAGTATATCGATGACCATAGTCCAAAAAGATTCAAATTTGTTCATGTCAGATCCAGGGTTGCCCCCCTTGGAGCATGGGGGGGGGGGGGGGGGAGGTTCCAATAATGGGCCTTAATTGTAATATTCGTCTCCATCTTGAGAATGCATTGTCAAATTTTTACCAAACTTGGCACGTATTATCATTTGGGTGATTGTACAACACAGACAAAGCCCCAAAATTCAAAAATCTTTTCAAATCTTTTCTAAAATTATAAACTTACTGCATGGAAGGTGGACTTGTAATACTCAGGTTAGCGAGACCCCCCGATTCTCTTGTTTAAAGGGTCAAAGGTCATATTTAGATTGCAAGCTGTATACACACTCTACTTGCCACACTTTTTGACTGTTTTTGTTTTGTTCTTTGTTTCTTTGGTTTTTTTTTTTTGGGGGGGGGGGTTTCTACATCTTCATTGCATGGCAGTGGATATATCTATTTCCAGTCTTTTTCAAAACTACTTTTTTTTTCAGAATAAATAAAGGCCTTGAAAATTGAGAGTGAGCTGTATGCCATGAACAAACATGAAACTGCTCATAGTATTGATGATCCCATCCTCAGAAGTACATCATTGTGTATATTTTTATATCAGTAGGACCATCAATAAGCCTTCTTTCTTGCGTGCCAATTGTATATTCAGTCTGTTTAGAAACCTTCACAAGTGACATCCTAGCAGTGCTTTTTTGCATCTCTCAAGTGTTTTCCCTCTCTCTACCCTCCTGTTTAATGAAATGACTCAGCAGCCTACGACCAACTTGTTCATTTCATGTTAAGCAAATTACAGCAGAAACCTTCATGATGCAAGCGGGACTAATACCGTCCATTTGTCTAGATTATCATGTATTTAATGATTGAGTAGATGTGTGCTGACTGAGTGAGTGAGTGAGTGAGTGTGTGTGTGTGTGTTTGTGTGTTGTGTGTGTGTGTGTGTGTGTGTGTGTGTGTGTGTAATACCAGGAAGGTGAGACGAAAGCTCACCTCCCTGGTAATATGCAAAAGTGTTCATGATTGTGTCCCTGTTCAGTGATTTCTTTCAGCATCGTCAAAGGGAAACGCTCACCTTGAAAAGAAATTAATAATTTATATCAGTAATCATGGCATCCAGATGTTTTAGTCATAGGTTGTGTCTGTAGAGAGTGATACATTAGTCATGGACATGTATGTAGGGCCTATTTGGCCATTCATTTCTGTAGAGATGGTCAGTAAAGGCAAAGCATTGCAAATTACATTTTTCCCATCTACCCCATTGGGTAGTTGGGCAAGGACCAGGTACTTTCCAGCAGACAAGTGCATACTTGCCCAATGGTATTAAAGTTTTTGTTGCCTGGGCAAGTGGGCAAGTACAACCATGTAGATTTGCAGTATCTTGATTATTCAATGTTTTAGTAGTAGCCATGATCAAAAATCATTGGCCATTATGCTGATACAGTACTTGAGATTCATCAATGTTCATTACTGCTGCCATTATGTCACATTAATGTGTTCGCGATACTGACAACATTTCTGGACATATTTTCTTCAAATTTATTATTGAGGGGTATCATTAAAAAAAAAAAATCTAGCTACCTTTATCATTTGGTGATAGTGCCCTCATTTGTTTTGTCTTTAAAGTACGTTTACAAAAAAGCTTGATTATTGAGGGTCTGCTTGTGTGCCCTATACTAGCAACATTTTGTGAAGGATTTTGTTTATAGTTTGTACTTACTACTAGATATTTATCATGTAGATGTAGCCAAATTACATTTTACTGTAAGGCAGAGATTTCGCAACTTCTCGGAGGATACACAGTTTCCATTGCATGACAACAGACATCAGTAGACTATTACGGTAGTTCTTTATGAGGCATTTTATTTTTCTCTAGCTTACCCTACACGACACAGTGACACAGCGTTGTATAGTACTCTACATAAAATTGCTATACTGCAAATAAGGCAGTAGCCTCAATCTACATACCCTTCCCTCATCCAGTGGGAAGAAGTGAATGGTTTTCCCCTTGAGCACAGCATGCATCATCTTCGGTTGCATCTTCAGTTGCGATCTGCATACCCAATGGAGGCTGATTGAATGATAAGCTTGCTGATTGGCTGTTACTATTTCAGTAGAAAAATACAGGTAGAAGAATAGAGTTTGTTCTAAGGTTAACATACAGGATACACGTAGGAAATCCGAACCAAGTCTGTAAAGGCCAAGTGGTTGACGGCACACTCTTGAGCATGCATCCCTTACCCTGCTGTTAGTCTGGAATTGTATGTGGTGTGTGGATAAGCCACAAGGCCTTTGCCTCAAGGCTCGTATGTTACCTGATGTGAGAGGTTGATTGTATACTGTAAAACGTGATATATTCGAGGCATGAAATTTGCGCAAATTGGAGCCAGTGGCCTTTTTCGCGGCATGAAATTTTCACAAATTGCCACTGGCATTCAATTCATATAGTGTAGACAAGATATTTCGCATGCATTTTAATTTTGCCAATCTTGGCGCTCGTGAAATTCGCAAGATTAAGATGCACGGGAACATTTCTCGTTTTACAGTACCTTGGGGAAGAGTTTAAACGAGTCTAGTCTTGTAGTCTTCCCTTTGCTGGAAAAAGGGAAAGGTTTTTACCACGGTACTACTACTAGTAGATATAGAGAAATACTGCAGAGAGGGCTTTGGAACTTTACAATTTGTGTACAAAGAACTGATTTTTTAAACATACTGTGTACTTTTGAACACGATTGATTCCAGTTCAGTATTTATGTGTCAGGGTTCGAAATTGGCGATGGTCCGCTGGCCATTGGCCACCCAAAATCATGTCGGACTAGCTAAAAATCATAAAATTCTGAAGTTACTAGTCCGTCTGGCTAGCCAAAATATTGCTTCGGTGTTAAAATTGATTCTAAGTAGTCCGCCTGGCTAGTTAAAAAAAAGGTTAAGTGCGACCCCTGTTTGTTATTCCCAAGTGAAGTCTGAATGGAAATTCAAATCGCATTTCTCCCAATCAGGTTTATTATTTTTTTGTTGTTGTTTCAAATCATGTTCAGCCAGTTAATGATGCAAGGGTATTTTCAAGTCAAGTGAAGCTTGATTCTGGGAGTGCGTTGTAATCTGAATGGGGTGACCTCTAAGATATGGTTACATGGTATGGTGCTTAGCTTGACCTGTAATTCATTTCTGCCATATTGTGAGCATAATGGCAGGGCTGCACACTACTGTAAAAGTGGATATTTTCGTGCGACTAATTTTTCGCGCTTGGCCGGGTAAGAAGAATTTCACGTATTTTGAATTCCGCGGAATCAAGACATCACGCACAGGAACATGTGGCGAGCAAAAATATTCACATGCTTTTATTTTCGTGCTAGTTTCTAGTTGTGCGAAATGCGCGAAAATTTTAACACTGCGAAAATTTCCACTTTTACAGTAATCCTTTTTTTCTACTGGTCCAACCTGCCTGTCTGACCAGTAAGTACCCAGTTTTTCCATTTTTTACTGGCCCATTCCTGAAAAAAGTTACTGGTCTGACAGTGAATTTTACTGGTCCTGGACTTTCGGACCAGTGTCAGTGTGCAGCCTTGATGATGGTCTTGCATGTAAGGGTATTGGAAGTTGCCTGTTTGGTTGATAAAAGACCATGGAGCTTATGACGCATTTGATCCGACTCCTCTTTTTTGTTTAGATCCGTATCGACGAGCTCATCGACAAGTGGTCGGGGTCCATAGAGATCGGAGTGACAACACACAACCCGGACACTCTCGATTTCCCTGCAACCATGACAAACTTACACACAGGTAAGCAGATAGCATGGATGTTGCCCAGTCAAAACTTACCCTAACAGCATACTTATTTCTAAAATGTTTGTGCTTTTGCACCCGTCTCTACCTGGAGACAGTCCAGGGGGACCAGCCTGCTTTCCAACATACTAGAATCAGATAAAGAAAGTTCTTGCCTTCCATGTTTTGCGCATGCAGACATGTGAAAATGATCACAAGAGTCATGCATCATTTTGCTCTCAGTAGTTCCCCAACCCAACATTTTTTTTTTTTTTTTAAAAGACAGGACTTATTTTTCTTTTTCATACTCTTTTTTTTTTTCTTTTTCATGTACTTTGACATACACTTGGCGGAAGTAAATCCCATGTCATTGGGTCTTCGCCCAGACTCAGAAATTGGTGTGAATGTACTGTGCACCTACCGGCTTATTTCGTCTATCTTTTCCTAATGACATAGAAGTATCAATATAACAAACACATAAACATGATTCCTTCTGCTCTTATTAAAATTCTGCAAGCAAGGTTAAGGTCAGCAACCTCCAGTAAAGCTATGAATATATGATTGTGCACATTGGCTGCCACATTGTACGAGTATGACGTGTACACTCCATTGGTTTCTTAATACCTGGTACTTGTCTTTCCGTAGATTGGACCAGAGCATTAGCCCTGGCAGAGACACCAACAGTCTCATCGAGTGTCCTCATCCTGGCTTGATAGCATCCTCATGTTAGGAAAGCATCTCTCCTCCTGCCAGCATCTACACTATATTATCAGTGGATGCCTGCAACAGTTGGAATGCCCCATCTGCAGAGCTATCTTGACAAAGCTCAAGAGAGCAGGCATGGGAATCTATTAAAGAGAACCCAAACCCAAAGAGCAATGTGGATTGAGTGAAAGCAGCAACATTAGCAGAACACATCAGTGGAAGTTTGAGGAAAATTGGACAATTGATGCAAAAGTTATGAATTTTTAAAGTTTTGGTGTTGGAACTGCTGGGTGAGGAGACTACTAGAGGTTATGGACAACAATATAAAGAAAATATAGAGAAAATTCAACAAAAATTCACTTTTACAGCATAATGAAAGAGCACTTGACTAGCCACTTTCAGAAAGCAGGGGGAATAATTGCTACCTTTAACATAGATGTCAGTATCAAGTTGATGCAATGTGTAATTTTCATGTAAAATGAATTCTTGTGGAATTCCCTTTATATTTTCTTTATATTGTTGTCCACACATACATCATAACCTCTAGTAGTCTCCTCATCCAGTGGTTCTAACACCAAAACTTTAAAAATTCATAACTTTTGCATCGATTGTCCAATTTTCCACAAACTTCCACTGATGTGTTCTACTATTAAAATGTTGCTGCTTTCACTCAATCCACATTGCTCTTTGGGTTTGGGTTTCCTTTAAGGATTTGGAGATGGGGCATATTACCGTGGTAGTCCACTGTATGCCCTGTTACCAGGGAGTTGAACATAAAAAACAAGGATGCATGATGGCCTGAGTTTGTATTTTCAACCTGCACCTTTACCCATAGGATAGTACAGAAGGCTGAGTCAGGTGCCAGTCAACTTTCCCAAAAGTGAATTTCAATATATTCACGCCCGCTTATATTTGTTGTCACTGCATATATTTTCCTTTCTTGTAGGTACCATCATGATGAGCGGTGGTGGCATCTTATCCAATGGGAAAGGCAGTAAGCGGGAGTATGGCGAATGTACGCTGGACGAACTCGGGGTGAGAACTTGCTACAATTTTTTTTTTTTTAATCGATATAAATGGAGAATGGCAAGGGCTCACAGGGTAGTTTACCCCAATATTTAAATCAGTTCAGTTGATGTGGAAATATTAGCAATACACATTAGTGCAGTTTGAGAAAAATGGGACAAAAATTGTGAATTTTTAAAGTTTTGGTTAAATCCATGTGCGGTCATCACATGCTAAGAAGGTAACAATAATTCATGATGTTACAAGAGGGGAATAATGTAAATGAAATGAAAATATAATTCGACATGTATTTCATTTTACTAGCGTAATGAAAGAGCACTTGAATCATTCATTTCCTCATGTTAGGTTGGCGATCACATAGCCGTGGTGCGCAAGACGTCGGGTGATCTCCACTTTTACATCAACGGTCGCGATCAGGGCCTGGCAGCCCCTGATGTGCCCAGCACGATATATGGAGTGGTGGACCTATACGGCATGGCTGTTCAGGTAAGCCCTGGGAATTTGAGCCTGACATTCAAGAGTGGGGGGGGGGGGGGGGGGGGGAGGGGGGGAGATTGTAACCAATGAGAGCAGAACAAATGTGAGAGAAGCAATATCTGTGCCTTCTATTGTTCTACTTCTCTGGAGAAGTCTCAATTGCCAATTTAGCCTTTGTTCTCAGTGTGAGGCCAATTTAAATGGACAGATCGTGTTACCCAGAAAGTAAAACATTTTTTGCAGTGATTTCCATGTGTGTTTAAACCCTTTCTGTGTCAATGGGTCAAATGTGCACAAATTTCACGCACACACCTACGGGCAAGAAATTAATGTGGTATGCAGAGAGTTAAACAAATCAAAGAAATATCCTTCCTCTTCAGTGTTGGTTACATACAAGATTCACTTCATTGTATTGTATTGTTTTGTGTGTGTGTGTGTGTGTGTGTGTGTGTTTTGTTTTGTTTTTGTTTTTGTTTTGTTTTTTAACATTTGAATAATGCCAGTCTACTCACAGGAGATGGGGTCAGGATAACAGCATCCTGTGACTGTGTATAAGGGTCATCAGCGTCCAATTAATGTCAGAGAATATAGGGGCTTGTTGGGCTGTGTGTCTGTTATAATTGGTAAGGCGCTTACCTTATGTCACCTCCTCAGCTGTCATTGTGCATCCTTGAAATTCAGTGTCACCCCTTATTCAACTTGTGTCAGATAAAGAGAATAGTAACATTTCTTATCAAATTCAAACATAAATTGAAGAAGTTACAAATATTCAAAGCCCCACATGTTTTCACAAAGCGGTTATATTGGCTGTTACCACACAGCAAAGTAGATGAGGCAATGAAAATAATCACCACAGAGTTTAATTCCCATTTTTGCAGAAATGTGTGTATGTACAAAGAAAGGCAATATCATTTCATGTTTTGAACTCTAAATGTGAAAGCTTGTTTACTTTCTGGAAGGCTAGAGCATATTCAAAACTAGATGTATATTTGCAGCCCTCAATGATATGTTGCCGGTCAATATTTGATGTATATTTGCAGCCCTCAATGATATGTTGCAGGTCAATGTTTGATGTATGTTTGCAGCTCTCAATGATATGTTGCCGGTCAATGTTTGATGTATATTTGCAGCCCTCAATGATATGTGGCAGGTCAATGTTTGATGTATATTTGCAGCCCTCAATGATATGTTGCAGGTCAATGTTTGATCGGTGTTTATAATCATGTCATGACACAAGCATATATCATGGTGTGCTTGTAGACGTCTATGATAAGACTCACATTGGATATTTGATTGATGTTAAATCAGAGCATCGATGCAGGCTTGCCTCAATGCACCTGCAGCACCCCCAGTGGCATGATAATATAATGATGATGATGATGATGATGACGATGATGACGATGATGATGATGATGATGATGATGATGATGAACCAAGGATAGCCTCTTCAGTGTTGCCACTGCTGTACCAGAGGGCCCTGCCATTATTATTACCCTAGTGTTGCCAGGTATCCTTTTATACACCTGGGTCAAGAGGGACATGGTGGGTAAAACATCTTATCAAAGGACGTAAGCACTGGGCGGGATTCCAACTCGGGTCCTCCTATCGGGAGTTGGGAGTCTTATGCACTATGCCATAGCCCCCTCCTGTAACAGATCAGTAATTGATTGGTTTCAATCAGGTCTCGATCGTGGAGCACCACCAGAGCACTATGCTGGCAGCCCTGGACAGACGGCTGATGCACCTCAATTATCTCAAGAGTCTCGCCGAGCAGGAGCTGCCATATGTGTTTGGAGGTGAGACAAGAACCAGTGCCTCTTTAAAGCGAGACAACCTATCCTCCTCAAATTGCCAGAATTTTGGATGCTTATTTGGAAGCCATGCCTTTGCAAAACACAGGAGTTTTTACCAAAAGCTGTCTGCATATATGATGATGTTTCCTGAATGTACATAGCATGGTTTAGATGCAGTTGCTTGTAGTACATTTTGGTGTAGTGATGAGAATTGAAAACACTGGCTGCACATCATCTTCACTTTCTCCTGTATGCCTTTACATCTACTTCTCCCCTTAAATCCAAGGAGTCTTGATTTTTAAACCGATTAGCACCTGAATCGCATGCGTCTGCCTCTCATAGAAATCTCTGAAATCACTTGTGGGGTTACATGTTACATTGTTTATTGACATAATACAGAATTCAAATTGATGAAATCAGTTACACTATGATACAGAATGTTGAACAAAGCAAGGAAAAGTTTTGTGAGATACAAGTTTTGATGAAGACATCATTATGCCTCCGCCACAAAGTGTCACCGGAGGCGTAATGTTTTCGGGTTGTCCGTCCTTCCGTCCGTCCATCTGTCCGTCCGTCCGTCCGTCTTTCTGTCCATCCGTCCATAATGAATTTTGTGGACAACGTAACTAAAAAAAGGTTTGAGGTATCCTAATGAGACTTGGAATATATATGCATGAGTGGACGAAATTGTGCCTATTAACTTTTGGGTGCTCATGCTCAAGGTCAAAGGTCAAGGTCAAATGCTCAAATTTCACTATTTTCCCCATATCTATGCAACGCCAGGTTTTTTTCTTGAAACTTGGTTTATACATGAAATACCAAATTAATATTCTCCAGATAGAGTTTTGAGTCATGAGGTCAAAGGTCAAAGGTCAGAGGTCAAGTTAAAATGTTAAAATTTCACTTTTTTCTCCATATCGTGGAAGTGATTCAAGGTATCTTCATGGAACCAAGTACATATGCATGTAATGACTAGCAGTGATTATCTAGGGAATGCGGGGGTCATGGGTCAAAGGTCAAGGTCAACTCCTCAAAATTTCACTTTTTCCCTCATATTATATGCAATATTTGCCAGATTTTTCTTGAAACTTGATATATACATGTATTACCCAATAGAGATTCTCTGGGAAGTTTCTTGCTCAGAGGTCAAAGGTCAAGTGAAAGTGCTAAATTGTACTTCTTTTTTCCATATTTTGAAAGTAACTCAAGGTACTCTATCATCATGAAACTTAGTACATATTTATGCATGTTCTACCGGACAGTGATTCTCTTGGGAATTTTAGGGTCATAGGGTCAAAGGTCCAGGGTCAAAGGCCAAGTTAAAATGCACAAATTTTACTATTTGATACTGAAATTAAACTCTTTCTCCATACCTTGAAAGTTACTCAATTTATAGACTTATAAAAGGGTCAAAAGTCAAGTAAAGATCCTCAAATCCCCAAATACCTGCGCTCTTAGGCAGTATAGCCATCCATCCAATTAAACCTAGTTCAATGACAGTGAACATTCAGCACATTTGTGACAAACCTGTCATTCTAATATTTTGTGAAAATATATAATATATAATGTGAAACTTTCATCATGCATTGTCAAGATGTTGTACTATATACCTATTAGGAGAACCATACATTATGGCGGAGGCATTCCAGTCGCCATAGCGATATTTCTAGTTTAGGTATTGTTATAGAATTTTGCATATTTCGAGCCTATGAATTAGCAATAATGTTTTTCTTTTCTTTTCTTTCTGTGCAGGAGTGTCACTAAATAAAAATATAAACTTCATCAAAACTATATTTTGCCTTAGCAGATTAAATACGCTAGCCTGAAGTTATATTGCTGTGTTGCAATTTAACATCCTTGGCATTCTGTATTCAATCTGTGGTTACCAGATCTATATGTTCTTTCTTCTATTTTATTTCTTAAGCTGTAAAAAGTCAAGGAGTGAGTAAACAGCGCAATCAGCAGTTTTGCATACTTTGAATTTTAAAACCATGCTCATTTACATGCAAGGAACTGTTTTCAACTGTTCTCGAATTTGTGTGGCTTCTGTGTCTCACACTGCACAATCGTGACAAATATTTTTCGAGACTTTAGGAGGCCTTGTGTAGATTCTTTGTTTATGTTGTTGGTCATCCATGCTTCCCTGATACATGTTATGTGTTTGATCTTATAGGTATATTTTCATGTCATATGTGAAGTATGTGCTGATTGTACCTCATTCAAGCTACTTCAGATTTCTGGTAAAGTGTTTTTCCTTGGCCGTGATCAGATTGTATTTGTATAATTTATCTGTTGGTATTTTCAGAACTTAAATGGCATTATGGATTACTAAACTGCTCTCTCACATACCTTTGCTGCATCACATATAAAAGATGTGGCATTCTCCTGTCGAGTTAAAAAAAAAAAATCATGTTCACATATTTTTCCAGCATTATTCTTATGCCTCTTGAATTTGGTGATTTTTCTCTTAGCTATAACTTATCAATAGCATGCTAGCTGTCTACTGCATTGAAATTGATATTTTTGATTATTGATGTAAATGTCGTTTTTATGATATTACAGATGGGGACAGAGTAATGGCGGAACCTCTTCTATTCCACCCAATCTGTGGGGTCCATGCTGAAATCATCAATGGCTACAAGTCAGCACACAGGCCAAGGTGAGAAAAAAGAAGTTAAAAGATAAAAGATAAGCAACACAAAACAACAACAGTGGGATACCAATTCAAAAAAGAACTTTCTTTGTAAAGGAAAGACCAGCTCTAAAGTAGGTTGTATAGTAGTAGTTTATTTAGTAGTTGTTCAGTAGTTGGTGTTGGTGCTGGTATTTGATGATGGAATCGTGTCCTAACAGCAAGTGAAAGTGGGCTTGACTTGCTGCGTCTTGGTGCTTTTAGGATATTTGCACTCAAAATTTTTGACCACATATGAAAGCTGGTAGCTGAAAACAGTCATCTCTGGAAACTGAATACACATTCCACACTCAACCAAACTAAGAGAAAGTTTACATGCTTGACTTTAGTCGTAGCTCAAAGCTTGTCATTTCATTTTATTTTTTGTATCTTTACCTTAAGATAAATCTATAACTGAAGGGCCATTCACAATCAGCTTGAAAATTTTTTTTTAAGTTAGGGTGAAAGTTGCCTTGCAACTATACCAAATTCCACCTTTATGTTACAAAAGACTATGCTGGAAAATGTACAAGTCAGAGTGAGAAGTTTTGTATCAAGTCAGAAACTTTACAAGGTGATTTATAATTTATAATTTCAATGCACGCAGCTTAAAAATCATGAATTTAATTCATTTGTCTTCCACATCTGCTTTTTCTTTAGCGCATATTGAATGAGTAAAGTGGACATATGCAGTTTTTCCAGAAACTTTGACATTTTGTTATCAGAGCTGACATTGAGAGTTTTCAGAGAAATGAGGACACACAGTGCGAAACATTGCAAATTTTCATGATTCAATTTTCTGTGATGAGAGGTTCCTTTCTTCATTGTCGTTATATTTCAGAGCCATGGATGACTTCAATAATGCCGTGGTCCTGACGAACCGCCCTCTGAAGGAGAACGAGATGTTTGAGGTCAGGATAGACAAGATGATTGACAAGTGGGCGGGGTCACTAGAGCTTGGCGTCACCACACACTCCCCGTGCAATTTAGGTATGCTCATAAATTCATTTTCTGCTTCTACCTGATGGACTCACTAGAATTGATATGAACGCAAGACAATGTTGTTTGTTTTGACATGAATGATTAAGGGTCAAATGATTCTCTACTGTGCATGATTTGTCTATTGTCACATACGGTGGCCTTCTCCATTTCTAACCATGCTGATGGCCTGAAAACAACCATCTGTGAATGGGACAAGAGGTATCCTCTATCCTTGGTGCGGCACAAAACAGTGGAAGACACTGGAAGTCCTATTGTGTTATCATGTGTGTGTGTACTTGTGCACTAGGCCTTTCTCAGTATTCATTTTTTACTGTTATCATTTGTTTATTTATACAGTATCATGATGAGGATGATGGTTATGATGTGATGATGGTGATGGTGATGATGATGATGATGATGATGAGTGGTAGTAGTAGTAGTAGTCGTAGTAGTAGTAGTAGTAGTAGTAGTAGTAGTAGTAGTAGTAGTAGTAGTAGTAGTAGTAGTAGTAGTAGTAGTAGTAGTAGTAGTAGTAGTAGTAGTAGTAGTAGTAGTAGTAGTAGTAGTAGTAGTAGTAGTAGTAGTAGTAGTAGTAGTAGTAGTAGTTAGGTAGTAGTCGTAGTAGTAGTAGTAGTAGTAGTAGTAGTCGTAGTCATTGTAGTAGTCGTAGTAGTAGAGTAGTAGGAGTAGTCGTAGCAGTATCATTTTCATTCCTATTAATGTTATTACTGGTCTCTCTTGTTTTCCTCCACTTTAAATTCACATTATTGACTACACGGGGCTATTATCTGTTTTTTAAACGCAGATTTTCCCTCCACCATGACCAATGTGAGAAGTGGGACTTGGATGCTGGCAGGAAACTGTGTGATGCACAACGGTACAAATATCATTGACGAGTACGCCACCGACATGGATCACCTCAAGGTCATTACAAACAAACATGCAAACAAACAAACAAACAAGCAAACAGACATTTGAAGATAGAGAAGGGGTTGTCGTAGTTGTCTTAAAGGCATAATTTACCATTTGCAGATGAAACAAAAACCACCATTAGTGCTTTGAAATAGTGCTAAAATGTGAGTTAGGGAGAGAAACAACCACTGTAAAAATTTGAATCCATATAATTGTTGTTAAGTATTGTTAGATACACAAAATGTGAACAATAATTATAATAAGAATGCTTCCAGACTGAACCGTCTACAGTTATGGTTTATTGAGGAAAATACTGATATCTCCTCATATTTTATGCTTTATTGCAAAAATTTTATATGGAAGGATGTTTTGTGATACAACAGACCTACACGTATGCATCAAATGTGATATCTTGAAAATTTTTAAAATCACTGCTCCCAAAGGTAAACTGGACCTTTAATGTCTTTTTCTCTCTGTCTCTCTCTCATTGCTACCATTCATATTGCACCACAGTTTATGGTTATAGCTTTGGTCAGACTGATTTCATTGGCGTGATAGGCTATAAAGTTTGTGTAACTTACACCAGGCTCACTTTGCTATTTCGTTGTTGTTGGGTTTGTTTGTTTTTTTGTAATCTAGGCTTAAGTAAAAAACAAAATGTGTGCTTTGTAGAATACTACACTGCGTTAAATCTACAGATGTGACAATACCCAGCTAATTTGACAGGAAAAAGAGGACAGAGGTTATGACTATTATGGCAATCAATGATCAAATTCAGCATCTTATAGGCTCTATGAGATATATTCTTTCATTGTGTTCTTCCCCAGCATTGTGGCAGATGTATCAATAACTCTTATGTGTAAATATCTGCAAATATCAATGAACCAATTGAGTATCTGAATATAAGAACGACCCAAGTCCATGGAAGACCATTTCGAGTAAACTTAAAAAAACTTCATATCTTTTTTATTTGTCCAATAATATTCTATTTAACTGTGATGGGAAGGCAACATTGTATATACAAATTAGAACATATATTATTATGATAATTAACATTTACATTAATTGTGGAGAGGCCATTTTATGTGATGGACTTGGGTCGTTCTTTGATTCATATGGACTTGGGTCATTCTTTGATTCATATACATGATATATATACATTCTGCTATAGAGATGAGAGAAGGACGAGAGAGGGCGCTATAATATGAATGTAAGAATGACCCAAGTCCTTCATTCTTACATTCATATAAGATTTATCTCATTTATTTCAGGCACTTCCGGGGGTAATTAGGATTGATCATTTATACACAAGATGAGTCCATGCATAAGCTACAATTTCCCATGTCAAACTGAATTTGGCCAAAAATTGGACTTGGGTCGTTCTTATATTCAGGTCTTCAATTGTGTGCTGTCATGCAAATCACCAAAACGAAGAAGAAAAAAGACCTTTATCAGTCTAATGCATGCAGCATGAATGAAAAGTTCTGTGCAACTGACGTCACAGTCATAGAATCACAATGGCCCTTGATTGCGCATGAAAATTCCTTGTTTGATGATACAGTAGACTCCTGTTATAACAAAGTCCTCGGGACCGGCAATTTTCTTTTGTTATAACTGAATGAATAAACAATCAAAATACATAGAGTTGATAATGTTGTGGCCCTAAATTTTACTTTGTTGTAAGCGGAATTACGGTATAACCTTGTTCGTTATAATGGGAATGCACTGTACACTGTCAGTCAGATGGATACAAAGTCTATTTTAGGTCATCACCCCCTCAAGCTGATGAATGATTTCTCTTTTCTTTGGGCAAGTTTCACATTGAGCAGTTTTTATTAACCAATGCCTATCAAGAATTCAAATCGTGATAGGTAGAAGAGAGTAAGCCAATGTGTAGTTATGTACAGATCCCAGGTGAAAGTGTTTCCATGATTTTTTTTCCTTCCAGAATGGGGACAGAGTGGGTGTGGTGAGGCGACCCAATGGTGACCTCCACTTCTTTTTCAATGGTGTCGACAAGGGTGTGGCGGCCTCCCACGTGGCGTCAAGTCTCTATGGGGTCGTGGACCTCTATGGCCAGGCGGCCAAGGTCACCATAGTGGACATTCAAGGTGAAGATGCTGCACAAAAGTTGCAAAATGAAAACTGTAATTTGTTAATGGCATAGTTGGCAGGGTTATCTTGAGTGACACACTTATGACACCATTTGTTCCCACTTTCTTACTGTTGAGATATGGAAATCGTTGAATTAATGAATCAGCTCTTGATGTTTTGATTGTGTCAGATTATTTAAAAACATTTATAAACAAATTGATGTAAATGACCATTTAACCACCTGAACTGATGTAGAACTTGAATATGGGTCACCTTTTAAGTGTGTCAATGCCACAGATACTCTAAACACATTGAAAAGAATAAAATGATTTTTTCTTAGATATGATAGAACTTTCAAAGGAGACATGATAATGTGAGTTGTCATACCATTGACCATATCTATATGAACCTTAAGAGAAGCTATAATGGCTTATAAAGAGCTGCTACTATATTTCTTGGCAGTCATTGTTCCCCCATAATTGTCAACTTTTAGTGTTGTTAACGTGTAAATGAAATATTTGGCAAGCTTCAGCCATTGTCTCTTGGAGAGTTTGCAGAGTAGACAGACAATTTGTTACTTTTGTAAAGGCACAAGTTAATGTTGCTTGTTGCCAATTTACGGTTTCAACCTGTAAATGAAATATATCATCAGCTTACTGTAAGACAGCAGGATATTGTTTCATAGAGAGTTTGCAGTGTATGCTGGCAATCTGCTACATTTTGTTGAAGCTCAAGTTAATGTTGTGTGTTGCCAATTTGCAGTGCTAAGCTGTAAATGAAATGAATATCTCATTCACTATCTCATTTATTAAAAAAAAAATTGTCACATGGAGAGTATGCGGTGTAGACAGGCATGTTGTTACATTTTGTAGAAGCTAAAGTTAATGTTGTGTTTTGCCAATTTGCAGAGCGAGCCCACATAGAGTCGAGGGAGGGGATGACGCCTTCCAGTACCTTCACTGTGGAGACGCCTGTACTCCATCCGCAGCAGCGCTTCCACGCCAAGCACGGCCGAAACGCCACCATCAGCAACAACGGCCGCCGCGCCTTCCGCGCCAACCCGGCCGGAGAATTCAACGAGGCCGTGGTCATGAGTAGCCACCCGCTGGCCAACGGGGAACTCCTAGAGATCTGTGTGGAGAAGATGGTTGACCGATGGTCTGGATCTATTGAGATCGGTAAGGCCAAACGCATCCATGGTTCTGACATAACACAGATATTTCCACCTCAAACTCTTCTCAACAGCCTTCTTTTTGTATAAGCACCTACTTTTAAAAGGTCTCTGCAATCCTAATGATGTTGACCTCTACTGATGCTGTTTGGTCTGCACATGACCAAATCACTTAAATAGGTCATGAAACTTTGCATCATGCATTTTTAAACAAGTTTCTTAATTTTTTTGTGCATCCTTTTGGGCCCCACCTCTAAAATAATCCTCCAGATCACCTTAATTCATATTCCAGCTATGACATCATCTGTCTGTAATACCTGATCAGAACACCTGAGAAAAATATTTTCCTATCTATGATCAATAAATCAAATGTTCTTTATGATAAATGAAGAAGCGAAAGAAAATATTTGTCAAACCTGGTATCTTTTATTCATCCACTGTGTACTCAACAGGTGTAACCACAACCAAGCCAGAGGACATGGAATTCCCTAGCACCATGACAGACCTTGCCTCAAATACATGGATGCTGAGGTAAATATCAGCACTTATCTGGCTTCGTTGCTATGCTACAATGACTAGATATTTCAGATTATTCAACAATTGTACATCACAAAAACTTCAAAAAATCATTTAATTTCTCTTATGTATTTTATTGTTTTCGGAATTTCTTATGTATTTCGTTGTTTTTCGACTTGTTTTTTCTTTGGTTTTTTTTTATTGGAAATTGTTACTGACCACTTTTCTACCACAATTAGCCTAAAATTAATCAATGAAAGTGATTAATTGCAAGAATAATCAAGTTTTTATGACTTTCATGACAGAGCACTATTTTCCGTACTAAATGTACACAAAATCACAAAATTGTGCTCGTTTTGGGGTGACATGCCGTTACAAAAATGGGCGTGGCTTCAAAAAAGTATGTGCGGACGTTGCAAATTTGGTCTCAAAAGTTGCGCGAGACTTCAACAAAGAAAGTCAAGAAGCCTCGCGACAAGGCCTTCTCGTGTTACAGAATTATAGTGTGAAACGTCGCAGGGGCGGATTCTGCCCCCCCCCCCCCCTTGCCCTTTTAGGGTTAAGGTAAATTGGTATCCTGAACAATCCTGATTACTTGCAGCTGTGAGCATTTTGAGCTTCAGAGATTTGTTCACATGTCATATAAACCTATTGCTTCCTACATATGTTTACTCGCCATAGAGCCTTTACGTGACACATCCACTTCCCAAAACCCAATGGGTGAAGAATGCCAGGACTATGTTTAGAATAAATTGATATCCTTTCATTGGCAAGGTGTCAAATCATGATAAGTTAATTGAGTTTGATGCTCTTCTAAGATTTGAGACCATTCCCATCCCCCCCCCCCCCCCATTCCTGGGGATCCTGTGCAAATATGGTTTGTATTGCAGCTTTAAGTTCCACAAATGTCTTTGTGTGTGTGCATGACTGGCCCACCCCAGTGGGGCCTCTCTGATGCAGGAGGGCTTCACAGTCAACCACACCTACTCCCTCGACCTGGACACGCTGATGGAGGGGCAGCGCATTGGCCTCCTCAAGACAGAAGAGGGAGCCCTTCATTTCTACCTTGATGGCGAGGACAAGGGCGTCGCTTTCACAAACATTCCAGAGAGTGAGATTGTCGTGCTACTTACACTTTCATTCTAACATTTCGTTATGTTCGTGTAGCCTCTGCCATATTACAACTCTGTCACGTATCTTCTCAGGAGACTTCTTCCCACAATTTTCGTTCTTTACTCTTCTCTTTGTGATGATTGTACATAGGAAAATGAAAATCAGATATCCATTCATATCATGGGGTTTTGATTTCATTTGTTTTTTTCAGGAGAGAGAGTACATATTGTCAGGTATATCTTCAGTGCTTGTTTCACTACTTATACACATGTACAAATGTATAATGACACAGACTATATGAATTAATTTATCTTAGGCAATATGCTTCATAATCAAATTACCCATGCACATTTTTCAGACATTCATATATTAATGATTGCTAGATGAAGATTATGGTAGGCATTTCCCATTGTGTGCACGACTTGCTGGTAAGTCAGGCAAGGCATAAAGAAGTCATCATGAGTCCCCAATCAGAAACAAATGCCTATTCCACATCTATGCTAATCTGGATATGCATGCAGACACAAACAGTTTCCTTCTATACAACATATTGCCAAAGAGTATTGTAAGACAAAGCAGTACATTGGTAAAGCAAATGGGAAAAGCAGCATGTAAACCAGTACCATGACACCAGTTTTTTTTTTGTTGTTTTTTTTTGTTTTTTTTTTTTTTTTTTTGGGGGGGGGGTTTGTTTGTTTTTTGGTTTTTGTTTGTTTGTTTGTTTGTTTGTTTTTTTTTTTTTGGGGGGGGGGTTTCAGAAAGTACCAGTGATGACTCTAGACCTTGAGAAATGATCTCACAGTCTAATTTGGCAAGAATATCCATACATGAAGTGACAATGGTCTACCATGTATGATGCTGATTTTTTTTTCTTTTTCTTTTCGTTTGACAGCTGTTTACTGTGTAATAGATCTGTATGGACAATGTGCGCAGATCTCAGTGTATGACAGGACAGCCATCCTGTCTGAAAATCAATTCATCTTGCCTCCCCCCTCAGTACCACCCGAAACCATCTTAACAGGTGAGTCAGTATAATATAGAGTCAGCCTACCGGTATGTTCAATGAAGAAAACTAGCGTTGGCCCTTCTGACAGGTCATAATACTCTCTGTTACCAAAGAAAGTGAAGTGTATATGTTCTTTTCGAAAAATGAAATCAAATTTGAATTGAATAGAATAATGATTCGGATGATGACAGCGACAATGATGAAATGTATGATATAGAATGTTATTCTATTATTCATTCATTCGCTTGTTAGTTCATGCTATCATTCCAACCCTGGTATAGTGCTATGTCCCAAGTGAATACTATCTGCTGACTAGATGATAGTCATTGGAATCAAACCATGAGAGATTGTTTTCATATGCCTGTTTTTTTTTATGCTTGTAAAAGACAAATTCACCAAGGTTTGCATCTTGCTTTGTTATACAGAAAAGAACAACAATGGTTGTGATAATGTCATGCTTTTGTGGAGGCTTGTGACTCATGATTGCTTTGATGAGTTCTTGTGTTAGTAAGTAAATGCTAGCAAATGCAGATTTTTATATCTATTGCATTTTGACTGAAACTCTACTTGTGTTAGCGACTTCCAACATTTTTTGGTTTCAGCATACCAAATGAACAGTAACTTCAGATGTATTCACAGAGACATGAATTACAAACGCACATCATCAAATTTCTTCTTGCAGTAATGAAAACTTGCAAACACATATAATGTACACTCTCTCTCTCTCACACACACACACACACACACACACACACAACGTATGGAAAGCAATCATCGTTGTATGCACTTTGACCCCCAGTACCTGGCTTGCCACACAAGTTCCACCCATGCTGTGGCACCAACGTTTCCATCTCTGAAGACTTCGCCACGGCAACGAGGACAGAAGCCTTTAACAATGGTCTCGTCTTCAGCTCCAAGCCCCTCATCGAAGGAGATTTCTTTGAGGTGAGAGATGGTCAGCAGAAATTTAATTGCAGAGGTTCAAATTTGTATTTTGTGTTTGCAGGGCATCCAACTAAGATCTTTTTTAGTACAAGAGATGGATCATGCATTACATCTAACTCATTGTTAATGGTAGGGCTTAACATAAGTGATGGCCCTGTGGCCTGGGGCCACTAAGAACAGATGTTGGGCCACCAAATTTCCGAACAGGCTATCATTTGGTAGCCTGGTCAGACAGCTAAAATTTAAAATGAAGTTTTATAGTAATATCCTTTAATTTCAGGCCACTACATTTGTTTTACAGGCCACCAAAAGTTCAAATTCGTAGATTTTAGTGGCCCCATCTAGAAAAAGGTCAGTGTCAAACCATGTGATGGTCATCATGTAAGATTTCAACTAAACAGACATCTTACATTGTGCATGGTAGTAAGATATCTTTTGTATTGACAGAAATGTTGAAAGAGCAAGAATATTGATTTTTCTTATTTTATCACATAATCCTGCTTCTTACTCAAAGCAACAGTGCTACTGGACAGACTTTATACCGTAATTCCATAAACATTCGCAGCATGAAACTTGAAACCAGCAGTCTTTAATGCAGCATGAAACTTTTGCAAATGGGCAACTAGCATTCAATGCATAGTGTAGAGGAAAACTTTCACATGCACTTTACTTTCGTGAATCTTGACTCCTTTGCAAAATTCATGAAAGTTTCATGTGTATGAAAATTTCTGGTTTTACAGTATGATGTCATGTAAAGTTTTCCATGTTACCAGTAAGAAAAATTGTATGTTTTATTTCTTTTCAATGTTTAACTTTGGCAGGTCCAAGTGGACAGACTAGCCCGTCACTGGTCAGGGTCACTCTGTATAGGGCTGACCACATTCCATCCAGATGACCCCATCTTGGCCGAGCCCTTGGCGACCACGACCTCTGACCTGAGGGCAAAGGGCACGTGGGTCATGCAGGGGTCAGAAGTCAGGAAGAATGGGGCCACCGTCAGGTCAAACTACGGACCAACGCTAGAGAGATTAGAAGTAAGAGCGCTTTGTGAAAATCAGCCATCAAAATGGAATGATAGACTTTTGTGATAATATGTCACAATCTCTTTTGGCAAGATATTTCACTTGCTTAGACCCATCACCTCCAGAGATATAATTTGTCACCTTTTTTTTTTTTTTTTTGTGTGTGTGTGTGTGTGTATTATTAACCCTAAAAAGACTGGGCTATTTTGGTAGCTCAAAAGACTGGGGGGGGGGGGCCTAAAGGGCCCCCCCTTAAGATCTCGGCCGTGGATCGCGCGATCGCCGCGGAAATTTGCACAATGATAGTGTGCAATGTAATCTACAAGATCGTATATTCAAATTTTACAAAATAGTCTTCTTTTATTTTATTTTGATTAATTATGCTAATTTATGCGAGAAATCAGACTCTTTGATCTAAATCAGTAAATAAAGCTCCAAAAGTGCTCATTTTTGGTCTAATTATTCTTTATGGCATTCTTAGCAAATGTACTTGAAAAAAAATTCGGTATCAAAATTAATTTCTTATTTATTTTATTGTTTTATGAATTTCTTATGTATTTCTTTTGTTTTTTTACTTTTTGTTTTTGTTGTTTTTTTAACAAAATTTAAGGCAGATACTTTTTGAATCATAATACTTCTAAAACAAATTAATTTTAGCCATTGAGAGTAAAAATAAGCATATTTATATGAACCATGTGAAAAAACTCAATTTGCATTGACTTTGTACACAAAATCACATTTTTGAGCCATTTTCGGCCTCGCGTACATGTACAAAAAGTTATGTAACTTCAGAACCGTACCCCCGGGCGTCACAAATTTGGTGTCAAAATGTGCGGGAAACTCGAAAGAAAAAAGTCATAGAGCATCGCGGCGAGAGCATTGCGTGTTGCAGAGTAATCGCGCGAAATGTCGAGGGGGGGGGCTTTTAGGCCCCCCCCCCAGTCTTTTTAGGGTTAAAGAACAAGATGTCAAGGAGAAAATTATAGATGTAATTCAAGAATGCCATGCTATGTTAGACCGTATATATTGAAGCAGAGTGCTTGTTCAACTTTCTTCCTGACTGTCAAATCGGTTGAATCGAGCAAAAAGTGATACTATTGGATAGGCTAAATTATTTTTCATCTGGTATGTGCAAAAGTGGCTAGTGTACAGGCATGAACTGTAACCCCTGTATATATTGTTGTTGATGTGTCATTACATAGCAATGTTGTGTAAACATGATGATGTGACTACTTGTTAAACTGTTACTGGCAATTGTATCAATTGTGAACCCAGTGAAGGTTATTCTTGGCAGGTTATTTCACAACTTGTTGATGTGACTACTTTTTAAACCGTTGCTGACAAATGTTGCTGCTTTTTCATAACAAGCTTATTCCTATTGTTGCTCTGTTGTAGGTGGGTCATAGGGTCGGGGTGAGGTTGACCCCTGACCGCTGTATGCACATCGTCGTCAATGGAGAAGACTTGGGGCCTGCAGCAGTGGACATTCCCCAGGTGATAACCAGTGAAATATAAACCTTGAGAGACACATTATAGTATGGCATACAACTTGACACCTTGACTTTCTAATGACACAGTAGAATTTGGATTCCTTTCTGTATTGTGCCAACTTTGTAAGCCAATGTTCCATCAAGCTGAAGTCTACTTGCCTATCTTTTTTTTTAATCAGTTGAATATTTTAAATCAAATCTTGAGCTATTGATCCTATTGAGAGGCTAGTTCTTATCAGATTATGATATCAAGTCCTGAAAACATTACAGTGATTGCAAGTATATAGCCCCACATTATTCTTGTAGGAGAAGAACAAATAGCAAGGATGAATGGATACACACTCACAATTCCTTTGATCTTGTATGGTCTGTGTTGGAATCATTGTGACAGAATTTTTTTTCCCCATTCTACCCTCATACTCTTGACTTGCAGGGTGTGTATGCTATTGTGGAGTTATACGGGAGAGTGGAGAGTGTGCACCTGATCAGTTCATCAGTTAGTCTCCCCAATGAACCACTGAGGCCGCCCTCCATCTCGTCAAACAGTGAAGAAGAGCAAGACTCGGAAAAGGAGGTAAGGGAGTTTAATGTGAAATCATCAGTCACAGGGAGGGCAGTGGTGTAGAAATATCATAGTTTGTATTGCTTCTGCTTAATGACATGTACATGTCATCTTGGGATCTTATGTTTTATGCTATTGGAAAAGCAGGAGGGAAATTTGAAATGATCACCAGGGCCCCATTTTATAAAAGATGATAGGATACCAACTCTTGCTGGAATGGCAACTTCCCATGGCAACAGCCAATCAAGAAGCTGGATGATTGTCATTACATGGCTACTGCCATTCCAGCAAGAATTGCTATAATATAAACTTTTTATAAAATGCTGCCCAGAAGTGAAAGCTCAACATTTAAACTTTCATTCTTCAGGACAGTTTTTGTCCCATGAACATGAGATCCCCCCCCCCCCCGATACAAAACAAAACAAAACAAAGGGAAGCTGTCAGCAGTGCTGCAGAAACCATTTTGAAGAAAAAAAAGAAAAGAAAAAAGAATGACATGTGTGAATTATTTTTTGTGATTCTGTGAGTCTTTGTGAGATTCTGCTGAATCACATTTCTATGTGCATCACTTGTTCTGCCAGGATGCCTCAACGACGTCAGAAAAGGCACCCGCCATCTGTTTCCATGACAACCATGGAAAGAACATATCCCTGTGCAATAACAGCCTGACAGCCAAGAGGATTGGGAGCTACCACCAGGGCGTCGTGGTAGGAGCAAAGCCACTACCCCGCAAGCAGATGTTTGAGGTGAGAGTGATCACTCAGTGACCTGTATTCTCATAAGTCAGGTTTGGAATGAATTGTGGGTGAACTCTCGAGACAAGAGAGGGATAGGAGAGGAGGGAAAAACATGGTGTCGCATATTCCTTTGTTGTATTTTCTTTTCAAATCAAGTTGTAGGAAAGTTCCTTCCAATTTATGATAGTCAGTACTTTCTACAAGGGTAAGTTCAATTCAGAGCAGCATCAAGTTGATGTTTAATCCTCTGTGTGCTTTGAGTACCAATTCAATTCAAATTCAATTCAATTTTATTTATTCCACATGCTAAAAAGTATTAAAAACACACAAATGCATGTACGCGGACATATTGCACATTACGTTTACATAGGAAACAAAAGGAATGATGCAAACAGCTATAGTTAGCATGTGTGGGAATCAGAAAAAGACCATATAGGACTTATCAAGGCCGATTCCCTTACAAATGAAGAGGCTACAAATTGCAATCAAAGATATACATTTTTAGAATAAATCTATACCATTAGAAACTATACACAAAATTGCAAAAAAGGACAAAATACACACAACGACAAAACAAAACAAAACAAAAAGGCAAATATCCCAAGAATTATTCAGCTGCACTTTGGATTAAAAGCATTCTATATCTACGTTTAAAAGATGATAATGTAGGACATTCTTTGATAATAGCAGGTAACTCATTCCAGGACTTAGCTCCAATATATCTAATTGTAGTCTTTGAAAACTTATGTTGGAAAAAGGGTAAACATATGTTATTAGCACATCTTGTGTTATAACTATGGACTGCACTATTTTGAACCAATAACTTATGGAACATAAGTTGGACATTGGCACAGGAAACCCCATAGCGTCATACACACTTCCCCGGCATAGAAAGGGTTCATGAGCTAGGCTATCCACAGACGGTGCTCAATCAATAAACCACGCGCTGAACCTATACTGGATAGCAAACTGGTTTCTGTGTCAGTGCGATTGAACACTTGCTATTGTGGATAGAATTGAAAAATGTTTGCCAGAAAGTTGTAATGTCTAAAAATGTGTTATGTGTATGGTACTTGTCATAGTGATGTCATGCTTTAGTTCTTTTGACAAGCACAACAAATCTAGGCCTGCCTTGTACATTTTCTTTGTCATCTTCTTCCAATGTCAGGTCCAGATTGACAGGCTCAACGAACACTGGACGGGTTCCATTAAGATCGGAGTGACCGGGACATCTCCGGACAAGCTGACCTTTCCCGCCACAGCGTCGGCCATCAAGAAGTACTCCTGGGTTGTGCAGGGGGAGTCTGTGTTCCACAATGCCAAGAAAGTAAGTTCCAGCCCTCCCTATCTAACCCTAGCCCTGGATTGTCATAGTTGATATTTAGGAAATGGATGGAACAAAATGTGCCTGAGCAAAAAAAAAAGTAGTTACAATTTTGATAGCTTTATACACCTTCATTATTTTGCAGCTGAACCAAAGGTTACTTTACAAACTTTGTACAAAGGTAGTCCTAGTCTTCTGAAAGGAATGCACAAGCTTTCATACTTGAATGCAGCATAACTTTGTTTGTTTGTTTGTTTGTTTTTTTTTTGGGGGGGGGGGGTGAGGGGATGTAGCATCCCATTGAATCAGCCCTCGGGATTTACTCTCGATACTCATCTTTCATTGCAAAGTAAACATTGATGCGCAAAGATTGGTAAATTAGCCAAATATGTCGTCGCCGGTCACACGAACCGACGAATCACTCGATTTTGGGTCAAATTTTCAATTTTGAGATTTTCAATCATTTCGATAGTAGACATTCCATACTACATATTCTGAAATTCTCAGTGTGTAATTCGGTGTAATTTTTACGTAGTTATCACTTTTGTAGAAGTATGTAATTCCATTTGTGAAAATTATTTGTTTTCCCCATAGACGTGTGTGTTAAACAATCAGGTGATTCGACGGTTCGGTGACCGCGCGCGCGGTCACCGAACCGACGAATCAGTGCGCATTGACATGCGTGTAGTTTTTGAGATTCAACAGTTCATTGACCGCGCGCACAGTGCGCGTACTATGTAATACATGCGTTGACAATGACAACGCTCAATGTACATGTACATATGGACACACATGGAAAATGACAACGTTCTTTGCAGACCGAAAATACATGCATGCAGCTCTTTGACGATTTCCCGCTTCTTTGTTAACAATACAAATCGATAAAAACTTCACAAGTTAGAGCAAGAATTGAAGTCTGATGTACTACAAAAATAATTGGAAATTATAGACATGAAAGTGTAGGAACCATAAGTCAAAAATGGGTTAACTTCAAACGCGATTTTCTCGAATTGTCATTCTTACGCAAACCTGAGGGATTCGTCGGTTCGTGTGACCGGCGATGATATTGCTGTGCAGGTGACATATATTGAGTAATTTCCTAGAGATTTCATATTACAGTTTTGCTATACTGTAAATATCCATATTTTCGCAGGATTGATTTTTCACACTGAGCAGCTCAAAAACATATTCGTGGGTCCTTGAATTTGCGCTGCACAATTGTCGACCCACTCAAAATGTGCAGAGAATATCGTGAAAATACTTTTGTGGGTTTTAGAATTTGCGCTAGCCAACAGTATTACGAAATGCACAAAAATTAATGTACTGTGAAAATTTGTGCATTTATAGTTACTGCATCTACAAATGTAATCTAGCTTTTTACAGTGATAACCCAACTCATCTCCTGATTTTTCTGTCGGGTACCAGGTATAATCCACTTTGTGTAATTTCACTGACACAACAGGTCAGAGGTCATTACGGTCCAAACCTCGACACACTGAAGGAAGGGAGTATCGTTGGCCTGGTAGTGCACAGCGAGGGCTCACTTCACCTCCACATAGATGGCAGGGATTATGGGATAGCAGCCGAGGATGTGGCCTCTCCCTGTTATGTTTTGGTGGATCTGTACGGCCAGTGTGAACAGGTGAACAGAGACTTGCTAGACTGGGGATCTCAGACTCTTTATCCATGACAGAACGTGATCAAACATTTTTGCATGTGCCAGTATAGGAATGATGCCCAGGTCTGAGTGCATCAGTAGAGTAGGAATTGTGTGTGTTAGGTAACAGTGAAATGCTTACGGAATGTTTAGGCTAAATTCCATAGCTACTGCATGCACACTGTTCCTATTGGGGCACGAAAAGACATGAGCATCATCTGTTTTATAGAACAGTAGTTAATTTTAAAGTCCATTGTTTTGATCGTACTTCCGACCGTTAACGGCCTCCTGGCAAATTTGATATGGATGTATTTCCTTTTTCTTGCCATAGATGCAAACCATGCATCAATAATAACTGGATGCATGGCTAGCCGTCTTTTGCAAAGTGTGTGAACGCTTGCTAGATGTGTCCCCACAAGCTTGTCAATGTCTTACTGTGAAAAATATCAGATGCTAATAGAAAGTAGTCAAAATGTTCCTACAGATTTGAGTTGTGGCAACTGTTTTTATAGCTTATCACATCACGTTAAATGCAAACGAATAGTATGGAGAAGCAGTCTAGAAGAAACCGAAATTTATCAGCCATGGCCTGATCTTGACCTTTGACTTCCATGTTCTTTCCCTGCTCTGGTTGCTAGGTGACGGTTGTTACAGAAGCTCTAGCTGCAGTGGGAGGCTTACAGGATGAGAGAGAAAAGGCTGTTTTGGAAAACGGTAAGAAGAACGTCATTGTGTTATGGGCATCTACTGTATATGGCATATTGTTAAGCGAGTCTAATTTATGAAGCACAGAACCTACTTACATATTAAGTAACTGCTGATAATCTTAAGTAAGTGTGAACAGTTGGATGAAGAGATGTGTTTTGAAGTCTTATTCTGAATGATGCTACTGCTCGGGATTACCAAAACTTGTAATGGTAAGTCAGTTTATAGTTTTGGGTCTGTGGCAGATTATTCTATGATTATCATATTTTTTGGGTACATTGAGGATTTCCTGATTCTATTGGTATTCTATACACCATATATTTAATGAGTCTTAATTTTTGTGATTTGGGAACTCTCGATAATTTCGCGAATGGTTACATTTGCGATCATTGAGTATGATACTGAGTGGAGAAATGCATACACGTGTGTTACATTCATATCAGGATCAAAGTCAGTATTTTTGTGTGTCTTTAAATTTGCAAATAGCACCCGACTCGCAAAATTCGCAAAAATAAAAACCTCGCGAAATATTCGGCATATACAGTAAGTTATTTCACAGTTTAGGGGCTGCAGCACACTACTTGATGATTACCTTTTTTTTTGTAGTCCAGTGATGAGACAAAGATGAAATAATGACACACCCAGTCCTGACTCCACTCTTTAGAGTCTCTTTGTCCCCCTTCTCCACCCCACTCAGGTCTGAAGGAGAACTCGCCCCTGTCATCCTACCACCCCATGGTAGTGACGGCCAGGGACTGTGACTACCAGAAACTGTGCAATAGGTTCAAGACTTCGCTGGGACTGCCAGGTGAGCGTCCAGAGCCCATTGGTTGACCCCCTGATCACATGACATTGATACGGGCATTAGGGTCGTGTAAACCATGTTCCACAGTTTCCACATGTAGGACTTCATTCAGTCTGCAAATTTACTGAGAACATATGTGCAGAAGAGGGAGGCTATGCTAGCTTACTGTATAATGTCTCTTTATCAACTGGGAGTGATTTTTCTTTTCATTTTTGACTATCAGCACAGCCAATTTCCTGTTGGAAAATGGAAGTAGAGTGGTATCTTCTGTAATTTTGCTGCTGTTGGTTGGTATTCAAGGATACTACTGCATAAGTCATGTCACCTGTGTAATTGTGATTTATATCATATATGTATCCTTAACAAGCATTACATCCTTCAACAAACAGCCTACCTGTTGTTTGGTTAACCCATTTGGTCAAATGTACCCAGGTTCCACCCAGTATTTGAAAGTGACAGAAATATACAACAATGTACAACAGCTGTGTATCCTTAGTGTGACAATCAGGTCTTATACCGTCCAAAAAGAATATTTACTGTACCTGGAGAGATCGTCAGGGTACAGAAATCAGGAAGAATAAAAAAAGCACAGCGTGCTGAATTTGCATGAATTTACTCTTATTTCCCATGACTTGCCGTAAATAAACTCCTGCAACATTAGGGATGTGTTTTCAAGTGTGTGTCGTTCACTGTTATTGTTATCATGTTGGACGCTGTTGTCTTTGAATTCCAGCTGCATACTTTGAGGCCAAGAGTAAGTGCTACTGCCCGGCTTGCCACAAACTCCATGGCGAGGAGGAGTACAGCACCAAGGGGGACCCGCCCCGGGGCTACACCAGGCCACTGCGCTGGTGCAAATTCACCCTCAGGTGAGTTGCAGGGACACAATCTCCCTCTCAGAAATAGATGCTTAACAGAACAAACAGAGAAGGATAGACCAGATACAGGTCTTGCGCCAACTCAGCTGCTTGGATTCCCAGGTACACCTTGCAAAATGTTTTAAAAAAGACATTTGCAACAGAGTGATTTGCATATATATTCCTACATAACTTTGTGACACAGGTTACTCCTTTCAACCAGGAAAATCATTGGATACCACATGGTACTCTGGTCTCAGCATTGTAAGAGAATTCAAATATATTGTGTTCTATATATTCTCTTCTGTATATTCTGTTGTGCTAAAAACATCAGCTAATGGTGAACACCCAAAAATGGTTTGCCCCATTGGGAACATTACAAATGATCTGTTCTAACATGATGTTCATAGATTTGCTGAACAGTATAGTATTTGACTAACCCATATCATACTGATAGCACCTCGTCCACCTCACCTACCCTTCGAGCCTTGTGGCCCATAAGGCGGCAAGGTTCTCTCTACAGTGCGCCCTCTATTTAGCAATTGGTTTGGCTACGCTCCATGATGTCCACCCCATTAACTTCCTTTCCTTCTCTATTGTTTGTCCTCATACTGATATACTGTTACGTTTCTTTTCTCGCAGACTCCATAATCTGGCAGAGGAGCTGAATGTCTTTGAGAGCTGGCATGTTGCGTACCACGGAACATCGGTTGGTGCTGTGAGGAAAATTCTCGACAGAGGGACGTTATTACCTCCGGGTACGTCAAACCCAACTTCTATCGAAGCAGTGCTAATCACAAGAACAACAAAATGGAAGATTCCTAGATGTATTGTCACATTTTCATTCAATTGTCTGGATCACTCTCCAGGCCCATGTCATGATTGTAATGTTTCCAATCTTATGATCAAGGTGCCTCTTGGTTTGACTCTGAGAGAATTAAAAGTCCTTTAAGAAAGGGGGGGGGGGGGGAGTAGAATGTTTGTGTTCATTTTGCAGTGGCATGGGAATGCTATGTACACGCACACACAGTGCATGCATTTTTCTCTGGCTGTCCTCGAGTGGACGTGAGGTGGCGCTACACAACGTGGTTACCCGGGGTACTACGGTACCCCGGGGTAACGCATGATGCATCAATTGCTCCCATGAAATACTTGCGTGCCAGGCCAAACATAAATTTTTCCCCACAAACATAACCCTAACCCTAATCCTAATCCTCACATCAAACTAAACCTACAGCCCTATCACAACCCTAACCCTAACCCCAAGTCCTTGGAGAAAGTAAGACCGCAGCAACTGCTGCAGGAGCAAATGGTGTGTCACCGGTTTCACCACTTCTCTTCCACCACAGGGGATAATGGTCTTGGTCATCTCTACCAGCCCGAGACGTTGGGTTCCATCACGAAGCCGTCAAGGAACCAGGACCTCAAACAGATATTCGTCTCCCCAACGCTGAAATATGCCGGCTGTGACATCTTCTCCCACAAGTGCAAGTGAGTCTTACTCCTCTACATGTTCCCCTTTTGATACTTCAGTGCAGACATTTTTTTCTTTTTCATTTCGTTCAGAAAGGCTTCTCCTCCCACTGTTACAACTTTGCAGCCTTCTACTGGATCTCTCATTCTTTAAAGAAAGATGTATTCAGATTTTACTCGCACAGAGCACACTTTTTATTGTAAATAGAGATCCTCATTATAGCACCTCCCCATGACACACCTGTGTAGTTCATCCAAGTATAGCTTCTTGGAGCTGCAGGATGGATTACCTCATCAAGTATTTATTTTCCATATCAAAATAATACAAAATTATTACAAAGTGACTATAATCATGCACACATTTTTTCACTGGAACAATTACTGTTGTAATGACTAAACTTGTGTTTTGAAGTTGTATTATCGCTGGAACTGATATAAAAGACTCCAATGGAACTGATGAAGATAAAAAATTAATATTCATTGTATTCATGCCATTCCACTTTATGCTTCTGAACTCCTTTCAATTCTCAATAATTTAGTCAGTCATTTCAATCTCATGAAGTCAATCCATCCATAATTCAATTCAGTTCAGTTTGCAGTGTGATTTAATTCAATTATTTTCAAGTTAGTGTAGTTCAATTTAGTTCAATTCTGTTCAATTAAGTTCATTTCAGTGTAGTTCACTTTATTTCAATTTAGTTCAATTCTATTCAATCAAGTTCATTTCAGTGTAGTTCACTTTAGTTCAGTTCTATTCATTTAAGTTTATTTCAGTGTAGTTCACTTTATTTCAATTTAGTTCAATTCTATTCAATCAAGTTCATTTCAGTGTAGTTCACTTTAGTTCAGTTCTATTCAATCAAGTTCATTTCAGTATATTCACTTTATTTCAGCTTAGTTCAATTCTATTCAATTAAGTTTATTTT